>NC_089747.1:137500-157500 GCF_040412425.1 Macrobrachium rosenbergii | reverse complement strand
ATATATATATATATATATATATATATATATATATATATATAATAAATATATATATATAACATTGACTCATCAGCTGTGTTTATATATATATATATATATATATATATATATATATATATATATATATATATATATATATATATATATATATATATATATATATATATTTATGATGTATATATATTTTATAATTTGATATAATCATATTTGTTATGTATATTACGAACTGGTAATGTTTATATATCCGTTATGTTCTATATATGTTTTTTTTATATTTTATACATATATTTGTATATTCTATATATTTTAATATGTTATATATATATATATATATATATATATATATATATATATATATATATATATGTGTGTGTATATATAAGAAAATATATTTTTGTGAAAGCATTACCGTCCATTTCAGATGCCATATACAAAATAATCAAATCGACTCCTCTTGAGGCTAGGCAAAGCTCTCTCTCTCTCTCTCTCTCTCAACCCTTCCGGATCATTAACTCCCTAAGAGACCTTCCTGAGGAAAGTAGCTCATTAAGGATTACAAAGCGATGCCTGAAGTTCCAGTGAAAATTCTTCCGTAGAGGAGGAGGAGGAGGAGGAGGGGCGGGAGGAGGAGGTGGATAAGAAGAAGGCGAAGGTGCTGGAGGAGAAGAAGAAGGAGAAGAAGAAGGAGAAGAAGAAGGAGGAGGAGGAGGAGGAGGAGGAGGAGGAGGAGGAGGATGTGAAGAAGAAGAAGAAGAAGAAGAAGAAGAAGAAGAAGAAGAAGAAGAAGAAGAAGGAGAAGGAGGAGGAGGAGGAGGAGAGGAGGAGGAGGAGGAGGAGGAGGAGGAGGAGGACCTTTACACAGATATCATCTAATACCTTCTAAGGAGTCTCCTGCCGCCATACTTCATATAGTCATTGTTATGATAATGAACTAAATAGTTATTTTCATTTACATTCATTCGTTGTTAATATAATGACCTAAATCTTCATTTTTGCCTCCATTTCTTGCATTCCTGTTCTCAGAATTACAAGTTGGATTTAACTAATCCAGATTTGTGAAATGTCACATGTCAAATACTCAAGTCATTCCTTTTCTGCAGTGAATTTACAACAATGGTAAACTCTGGCTTGACATGATAAGGTTCTCATCTCTATAAAGTGGACATGAGAAAGGTGTTTATTTATCGAGGCTTAATTATTTGTAGCTTAACGCGAATATGTTTAAGATTTAATTATCTGAACAGCTTCGACCACACGTAACAAGCCCTGAATTCTCTCAAGACAAAATTAAACATTTGGACAGATTTAAAAAAACGGGGTATATATTTGATGAATTAATTCTACTTCATTTATATAATTCGACCCTTTGCAAACTATCGTTAAGCACTACTAAAAAAATGTGGACTAAATGTAAAAAAATGTGGGTGAAAATTTTATCAACATTTTTAGAATACAAATCTACCTCTCCTTTTAGTTTCACGATTTTCAGAAACTTCTGAGAATTCTAATTCCCTGGACCAAGTTCACAAAGAAAATGGAAATAATCGTGCCTTTACATTGTGGGAGAATTAAAGTTGGATAAAATTAAGCTTTAGTGTATAAGGATGACTTGTGGAGAAAGGTTATCAAGAATTATTCTGAATGAATGGCTCAGTAAATACGGCAGCTGACACATAAAGGGTTCACCTTTCTTTGCATCTTTTCCCACTTCTATCTGGGGTCGATGTTTCTGACAGCTCACTCTCCTCCCTACGAATGTCTCATCCCTTCTCACCACATGGTCATACCACTGCAGTCTTCTTTCCTTGGGCCTTCTTTGATAGTTCTACGACTTTAGTAGTTCCTCGTATTCTTTCATTTTTGATCCTGTCCATTTTTGTTCCTCCACACATCCACCTGAGCATTTTCGTCTCTACAGCATCCAATTTCTTCTCTTGCACTCTCTTGTTTCTGTTAGATATCAAAGCTGGTCTCACTACTGGCTTATACACTCTATAGGACGTAAAGGATTAAATCCCCCAAAATCACCATTCTCTTATGGAAGACAAAAGATAATTGAGGAGATAATGATCTCACATAGAAGGGCCTTCACACACAATTCTGGAGGTTAATGGTATCATTTCCTATTTTCCTCTTCGGAGAATTGTCACCTTAAGGAGGAGTTATGAGAGGGTTAAAATTCCCTCCCATTATCTTCTTTCTACCTTATATTTTTATCTTTCGTTTGTTTTTGAAAAGAAAATATTATTAGTTACTTTGCAATCAGCATCGTCATATCTTCATAATGATCATAATTATGATTATTAATGTGGTTATATACTCAGGTTGAATAACGCGTTATCTGTTACCTTATGTCAATGGCTTCTTGCATAACACGAATTTGAAATATTAATTTAACATCGACATGGTATTTCAGCAACTAAATTTATTTTTTTTATCCAGAATAAATAATCAGGTCTCTTACTTTATGCCAGTGATTTGTTACATAACAAGAATCTTCAGATATCAGTTTTAACCTCAGGAAATAGGGACCATTTTTCTTTCAAAATTTAGATCCACGTATTGTTATTCACTTCCATTCAAATATCAACGAATTTCATCACTTGGTTTTCTCCAGTGATAGAAAAGTTAATAAATTATTATATTTCATTTCTGTGTATCATATTACTTTCCTGTTCCTTCGGTTTGTCTTTTGGCGGGGAAACCTACCTGATTAATTATGATTCAATGTCCTCATAATATATTCCCGAATTAATTATGCAGGTAAATTCAACCACGGTCAAAAATCATATTCCATTTCCTAACTCGGTTCCACAACGGGAAGAAGAATTGGAGTAGAAAAATAAATCTTTAAGGAAAACTGACTTGAATTTATCCCATATATTTCGAAAATGTAGATTGCTTATGAGATAGTTTTTCTATTTTTTTTTCTATCATTAATGGAAAACAATTATATTCTTTCAGTAATCATTAGTAATTACAGATAAATGTCGAATTCTACAGTGAGAGAGAGAGAGAGAGAGAGAGAGAGAGAGAGAGAGAGAGAGAGAGAGAGATTTTCTCATGATACTTTTTTACGGATTTATGTAGAAGTCTAAAAACGTTGACTCTTTTAGGACAACTCTCTCAGAGAGAGAGAGAGAGAGAGAGAGAGAGAGAGAGAGAGAGAGAATTTTCTAATGTTGACTCATTTTGGACAACTGCAAGAGAGAGAGAGAGAGAGAGAGAGAGAGAGAGAGAGAGAGAGAGAGAGAGAGAGAAATTTTCTAACGTTGACTCATTTTGGACAACTACAAAACAGAGAGAGAGAGAGAGAGAGAGAGAGAGAGAGAGAGAGAGAGAGAGAGAGAGAGAGAGAGAGAGAGAGATTCTACTCAATTCTCAAGAGGAAACCAGTTATAAGATTCTAAAGTGGCCCCATTTGTATGTGGCAGCCATTAGGGTGGAACGAATACGAGCCGGAAAGAATTTTGAACAAAAAAATTAAGCCTACATATAATAGTCTCTCTCTCTCTCTCTCTCTCTCTCTCTCTCTCTCTCTCTCTCTCTCTCTCTCTCTCTCTCTCTGTTTTAAACTTTAAAAATATAAAATATATTATACGGTTATTTTAGTATTGGATAAAATAAAAATAACATTTAATCAAAACTCGTATTTTTTAACATTAATATTTTTTCATAATAATTCGTGTTGCGGTTTTAAAGATCACTTTATGACAAATAAGTTGTTTTAATATATGTTTGTAAACATTGATTAAACTATATATATACTATATATATATACATGCAGTAATGTGTATATTTTTATGTATATATATATTTACACTATACAGTATATATATATATATATATATATATATATATATATATATATATATATATATATATATATATTATTCAAATCATTCTAGTTAAACAATTAGATCCTACTTTTCATCATTAATTCACATTGCCTTCGGCTGCCATTTTTTCCCCAACTAGAAATATTCCAAGAATAAAAGTTCATTAAATTTTCAATTTCTTTCTTGAGGGATAAAACGATTCATGAAAATTTAACGAATGAAAGGGTTAGAGTAAATGTTGTTTTTGCAAGGGAAATCTTCATACGTTTTTCTTTGAGATATGTATTATTATTATTATTATTATTATTATTATTATTATTATTATTATTATTATTATTATTATTATTATTATTATTATTATTATTATTATTATTATATTATTATTATTCAGAAGATGGATCTTAGTCATATGGAAATTCAAGCTTCCAAAAAATATGGTGTATATTTGAAAGAAATTATTATTATTATTATTATTATTATTATTATTATTATTATTATTATTATTATTATTATTATTATTATTATTATTATTATTATTATTATTATTCAAAACATGAACCCTATTCATATGGAATAATCCTACAGGAACCATTGACTTGAAATTCAAGCTTTCAAAGAATATGGTGTTGATTTGAAAGAAATTATTATTATTATTATTATTATTATTATTATTATTATTATTATTATATTATTATTATTATTATTATTATTATTATTATTATTATTATTATTATTATTATTATTATTATTAAAAAACATGAACACTTTTCGTATGGAACAAGCTCACAGGGGCCAATGAACTGAAATTCAAGCTTCCAAAGAATATTTTGATGTTCTAACCACAAATCTATAATTTCCCTGTCTAGAATTTATTAAAACATCTTTTATTTATTTATTTAGATTAACAAACGCAAATGAACAAAATTTCTTCAAATAAGGCAAAATGAAAAAAGTCAATCTTGGGTTGTCGTCGAGCATGGCTAATTTCTAAAAAATAAATAACAAACAATATTTAGTAAACAAAAAATATACAATTTGTAAACGTCAATGCGAATTACGAGGTGAAATGATCCGACGAGACGCCTGTCATTCCAGCGCTTGGAAGCTCAATCACCTGGAACGTCCAGTGATCGCTCAATGACGGCTGGAATGACAGTGAATGAAAGATACAGACTGGGAGGTCTAATCTGGAAAGCTCGTATTGATTTCAGCAGTCAACCTCAAGCGCTTTCTGGTCTGGTGATGTTTTCCGAAAACTCTCCTGGATTTGTTGGTGGAAAAAGGTGCTAGAGATGAATTGAAAATATGCTATGTTTTTTGGTATATAGAATTTTTTTTTTTAATTATGATAATACAATGGAAAACATTGGGTTTTAAATTCTAGGCTGTTCATGAAAAAAATGTGCTAAAGATGGATTGAAAATATATTTTGTCTTTTGGTATGTAGAGTTCTTGTTTTAAATATGATAATGAAATGGAAAACAATTAGTTTTAAATTTTGAGTTTATTGATAAAAAAATATGGTAGAGACGAATAGAAAATATTTTTTGTATTTTGGTATGTAGAATTCTAATTTTAAATATGATAATACAATGGAAAACATTTGGTTTTAAATTCTGGATTTGTTGATGGAAAAAGGGGCTAGAGATGAACTGAAACTATATTTTGTTTCTTAGTATATAGCATTCTTGTTTTAAACATGATAATACAATGAAAAACATTTGGTTTTAAATTCTGGGTTTGCTGATGAAAAATATGTTAAAGGTGAATTGAAAATACATTTTGTCTCTGGGTATATAGAATTTTTGCTTTAAACATGATAGTACAATGGAAAGCAATGGGTTTTAAGACCAGTACACCTAACTTTACAAGCATATTAATATCCAATCGTTGCCAGTAAACTGATATACTTTTCCAGGTAGCATTTACGTAAAATGTAACATCTGATGCAGGACCAAAATCACGCGTGCAGAAAAATTACCCAAAAATGTAAGAACGCTCACTTACCTGGGATTTTGATCATTATGTTAACTGTTTACATAACTTTGGTTAGAAATATTCTCTCTCTCTCTCTCTCTCTCTCTCTCTCTCTCTCTCTCTATATATATATATATATATATATATATATATATATATATATATATATATATATATATATATACATACATCTGCCCTCTCTCTCTCTCTCTCTCTCTCTCTCTCTCTCTCTCTCTCTCTCTCTCTCTCTCTCTCTCTCTGAAGGTCCTTTCACTCCTTTTGTCTTATTGCTTTTACAATAGGCACTTAAAGACGAACAAGTGATCAAAAGTCACGTCGATTGAGAATTCAATATAAAACAACCGAAAATGTATTTGAAAACCGTAAAATCTTTAAAAAAAAAAACAAATAGGAAAAATCAAATTAATTCGAGGCTCTTGCTTGCAAAACCAATTTCCTTCAAGAGCTGGAATTCTGCCGAGCAATTTAGCTCAACAATCATCCTAAAATTAAAAATTCAAAAGCGTCATCAAGAAGAGATTCCTTGCAAGGAAATTATGGAAAAAAGATAGATAAAAACTAAATCCTAAAATTAGAATTATTATTAAGAGAATGTTTGCAAGGAAATTAGGTAAAAATAAATGAAAACTCGGGGATTATGCGAAGACACGGGAACAAAAATTAATTAAATTAAAATGTACAAAAACGTAAAAATTGCGCCGAAGTTTCCTCGGCGCACTCGGGTTTTCTATACAGCTGCTATAGAGCATAATCAAAGCCGCCGGAAGTAGATCTAGTTTCCGTGGTCTTGGTATAATGCTGTATGAGCCGCGGCCCATGAAACTTAAACCACGCCCCTATGGCGGCCTATCCTATATCGTTGCCAGAAGCACGATTAAGGTTAACTTTAACATTAAATAAAATAAAAACTACTAAGGCTAGAGGGCTGCAAATTTGTATGTTGATTATCCACCCTCTAATCATCAAACGTACCAAATTTCATCCCTCTAGCCTCAGTAGTTTTTAAGATCTGACGGCGGATAGAAAAAAGTGCGGACGGGCAGACAAAGCCGGCACAAAGTTTTCTTTTCAGAAAAAAAACTATTTTCAGAAAATAAATCAATTTTCATAAATGAAATCGTTGTTTTCAATATTGGTTTACTCATAATGGATCTCAAATTCCATACGCATCCCTTCAGAACTTTTCCTAAATTGATATTTTAATCTAGTCTCTCTGCAGCTTCCAGAATCGTTCTATTTTGCAATCCTGAGAGGACCTGGAGGTTACCCTCCCAAGCCACTTCCTGTCAGTCACCTGTGGAGGCTTTCAGGGTCATTCACTATCATTCCGTGAACAAGATTGTGTATATATTTCTACTTAAGTACGTATGCGTAAATACATATACATACATACGTATATAAACTGGCGTATAACTTATAGATTAGTATCATTCCCTATGCAAGATTGTGCTTTTAGATTTACTTGATGCATATACATACATACATAAAATGGCGTATTACTTATAGAATATCATTCCCTATGCAAGATTGTGTCTATATTTTTACGCACTCACGTATACATACAAATATACATACATACACTAGTGGCTCAGTGGTAAGGCGTTTATGTCGTGGTCTCTTGGCCTTGGTTAGATGGCTTATATTTCAGCTTATCTTCACTAATTATAGATTATTTAGATTTAATTGTATCAATGGTATAAGAAGACTAATATCTGGCCAAGCATATAATCCTAAATTGTACTCCAAAAAAGTACTTGTGTGCTTTTTTATTAAGTTTCAAAGTTCGATACTGGTCCATTATAATCACTCCATGTTTTCCTCATTATTATTATTATTATTATTATTATTATTATTATTATTATTATTATTATTATTATTATTATTATTATTATTATTTATTATTCCATTATTTTATTTTTATTTTTTTTTTTTTAAAGATAAAACATAACTGTTAATTTGTTACATATATTTAAGATAAATCATAACTTATTATTGTTTCTTATTAAAATCATTATTATTATTATTATTATTATTATTATTATTATTATTATTATTATTATTATTATTCATAATGCGTATTGACCAACAACTGAAAATAAATTAACTGAATAAAGATATTCTTGACATCTCAATCTTCGTTCTCTCCAACCCTCATATAGTGAAATACACATCATACATTTATACACATACACTTCCTTTGCCGAGAAGTCCCATCAATCATCCTTCGTTCTCCTCCTTTTCTCGTATTTTCTCGGGGCTGGGCAAGAAATGGGTATTACCTTACCCTTCCTAAAATAAATATTTCAACATAGCTTTCATCTGCAGGGCAGAATTTGGTACCAAAAGGAATAGAAAATCAGAATTTCGGGTCATACCTTTTGACCATTTCCAGCATTGATATCAGTGTGGATCAAAAGATAAACCTTCTCTCACTCTCTCTCTCTCTCTCTCTCTCTCTCTCTCTCTCTCTCTCTCTCTCTCTCTCTCTCTCTCTCTGAATCTCAAAGCATATCTTTGGCTATATTCAGTATTATGCGTAGTCTCTTTCCATCTTGCATTTCAGTTTGGATCAAAAGACGATCTCTCTCTCTCTCTCTCTCTCTCTCTCTCTCTCTCTCTCTCTCTCTCTCTCTCTCTCTCTCTCTGAATTTCGAGTCATATCTTTAATCATTTTTACCACCTTACGTATTTCCTTCCATTATTCATATCACTTTGGATCAAAGGACGATCTCTCTCTCTCTCTCTCTCTCTCTCTCTCTCTCTCTCTCTCTCTCTCTCTCTCTCTCTCTGCACGAAATGAAACATTCCTCGGATAACAGCAAAATTGAAATCGAGCCAGGGAAGCATCGGGAGGACTTATCCTCCCCGTGAAATCATTCTACGTCACAGAATTCGGACTTGAGAGTACCAGAGAGGCAGACGCCCCCACCCAACCCCCCACACCCCCCCGCCCCGCCCCAGACTGGCCCGTCCCATCCCCGGGTCCTGATTGGCGGAAAACTTCAAAGAAATACACATCCCATCTCGAGCCCCCCACCTTTGAAATCTAGTCGTGTTGAAAGTTATTATTATTATATTACATTTTTCTCCCCCCGGGGAAGATAGAGAACATGAAAAACAAAAGAAATTCTCAGGATATTCTTCTCTCGGGTCTTTCGTAAATTTCCTGGCCACGATTCCTTCTTGAGTCCTTGTGTTTTCCAGGAATCGTTCCCCTTTTTTTTTTATCATTCCTCCTAAATGCTCCCAGGAGAGGAATTTCTCGCATCTCAGTCCTGCTCTGAGTCACGTGATCGTTCGCTTTCTAATAAAATAGGTTTGAGCGTCTTCAAATTCCTCCTCCTTTATAATGCGTTGTTTGTGCTTATGATTCTGCTGCTTTTCTTTGCTATCTTTTGTGGATTGTCTGTTGATAATTTACACATTATTGATAAGTGATAACTTCTAGATATACGGTTTTGTAGGATGGTGAAAATATTGGTAGATTTTATGACAGCACTGGTGGATTATCTGTTTACTTTACATTTTTGATAAGTGATGACATATAGACTGAATCACTGGTTTTGTAGAATGAATGAATGAGTAAATGAGTGAATGAATAAGTAAATGAGTGAATGAATGTTTACGTTAAGTGAATGAAGAGTAAATGAGTATGGATTAATGAATACACGAGTGAATGAATGAATGAGTAAATGAGTGAAAAAATGAATGAATGAATGAATACATGAGTGAATGAATGAGTAATTGAGTGAATGAATGGGTAAATGAGTGAATAAATGAGAACATGAGTGAACGAATAAGTACGTAAGTGAATGAATGAGTAAATGCGTGAATGAGTACACGAGTGATAAATAGTTGATCTGTTTTATTAGTAAATCATATTTCAAGGAACCTAAAAGAGAGAGAGAGAGAGAGAGAGAGAGAGAGAGAGAGAGAGAGAGAGAGAGAGAATATTTCATACCCAAACTCAGCTGCGATTAGCTTAATAAACTTTTGTTTCAGACTTAAGTTAAAAAATTTATATTTTCAAACTCAGGAGCAAAAATGACAAATAGAGAGAAGAGAGAGAGAGAGAGAGAGAGAGAGAGAGAGAGAAAAGGTCCTCCGTCGTAGCCATTAGCCAGGAGACGTTAATTTCGACTAACGCCTTTAATAAAGGTGGATTGGGGCTAATTGAAGGTCAGGTCGACCTCTAATTGAGTTGCTGGTTACCTGTCCTTCTGCGCTTAGCCAACTTTTTTTGTTTTTACTTTCCCCAAAAACTTTCTTTTAAAGTAAGGCTTTCCCCCTGCTGAGTACTAATGGGAAAGTAGCTCTTCGTTCCTTCAGTAAATTAAAGACTAGGTATCATTGTTCTTTGAGGTAGTTAATGGTTTATATATATGTATATATATGTGTTTATATATATATATATATATATATATATATTATATATATATATATATATATATATACATATATATATAACATGCATATATATTATATACTTTGTATTACGACATTCTTTTGCTTTCAAAATCATCACTTCATAAAATAAACAATTTTTCAGGGAGCTAACTTGAATTTCTTAATTTTAAATGAGCTGGAAAAAGTAAAATTAATTTGTCAATACTCATAACTATTTTAGTAACTTTCCATAATATATATTTTTTTATATTATTTTGAATGTGGCCTTAATGCTTCATGTATTTTCTTTGACATTTATGACTTCGTTCACGTTTATAAACATCTTTAATCCTGGGAGCATTATTCATTACGAGTTCCTTAAATAAATTTACAAAATCATACGCAAAATAAATCTTGAAAAGCCATGTGCAAAGATTATATGCTCGCGAATTAGCAGAAATTAATGCTAGGAGTACTTTCTTATGAATTAATAAAATTAATGCAGTGTATATGCTAATGAATTAATAGAGATTAATGCAGTGTATATTCTCAGGAATTAATAGAAATTAATGCTGTGTATATGCTCATGAATTAATAGAAATTAATGCAGCGTATATGCTCATGAATTAATAGAAATTTATGCAGAATACATTCCCATGATTTAATAGAAATTAATGCAGTTTATATGCTAATGAATTAATAGAAATTGATGCAGAGTATATGCACATGCATTAATAGAAGTTGATGCAGAGTATATGCTCATGAATAAATAGAAATTAATGCAATGTATATGCTCATAGTCAATGGAAATGAATGCATAATATATTCCATTGAATTAATAAATGTTGACATTCTAAAAATATTCATGTATCAATACATTTTGCTACAGGTTCCGTGTATACCCTTGTATTTTTTTTCTCAACCTCACCCTTCCCCCCTCTCCCACTCCCACCTCCCCACTCCCACTCCCCACTCCCCTCCCCACTCCCCCCTCCCCCTCCCCACTCCCCAGCTCCTCCCCAACTCCAGAATTCCCCCTAAAATGAAGTTTTGGTGCAAAAAACGGAAGTTTAATCCAACGCTCGACTGACCCTGGGCTTTGATGACCCAGTGAATTGGTGATTTTGGGGGCACACCTTTGACCTGGACCTGAAAGGAAAAAGTCTGGTGACAGTTTTTACATATATATTTTGTAAATGTTTTTTTTATATATATATTTTTCCAGTCCCGTGTGTTTTTCAAAATCTGTTTTTTTTTTAAGGAAATACTTTTTATTTGACTTTTCAGATTTATACCTGTTATTCTTGATTAACATTATTATTACTATTATATTCATATTACACTATGTTAAATTATTTTGACTTTAATATTAACATTGAGTTAAATAGGAAATATAGCTTTTATTTGGCATTTCAGATTCAGTCTGTCAGCTATTTTCACATTATTACAAAGATTATATTATTCTCAATATTATATAACTATTATATTGTGGTAAATTACTTTGAAATTAACATTGACATCGAGTTATACATTTGTTAGAATTTGTAAATGTAACCTTTACCAAACACGTGTAAGAAAAATTAGTAAGGAGAAGATTTGAAAAATAAAGGAACTAATAAATATTACAAATATTGAATCAGTCCGTTCATACACACACACATACATACAAATATACACACACACATATACACATACACACATACACTCAAGCACGCGCGCGAGCAGCAAGTAATCACTAGAAAACTCTATTGTGCTAAAAAAAAATAGAGAATTCCTATGTCCTGCAAAAACATAATATTTTCATCCTTTTTTGATGTCCATGGCTAAAATGCTCCCCTCCTCCATTAGGTTTTTATTAAGTTACACTCTCTCTCTCTCTCTCTCTCTCTCTCTCTCTCTCTCTCTCTCTCTCTCTCTCTCTCTCTCTCTCTCTCTCTCTCTCTGAGGGGAAAAGGGCGAGGGAAATAGAGGATAATACCTTTTAATGACACAATAGCTTTTGCTTGTTCATGTTTGCTTTTTTCATATTGCATTTTTTCTTGTATTTGTGTGGGGTTACAAAGTGCTGGAGTTTGTATATTCATGCCATTCTCTCTCTCTCTCTCTCTCTCTCTCTCTCTCTCTCTCTCTCTCTCTCCACAATTCTCTGAATTTACAATAATCTTAGTTTCTTAAGGAGGTTTGTGGGTATAATAAAGTCTATCTCTCTCTCTCTCTCTCTCTCTCTCTCTCTCTCTCTCTCTCTCTCTCTCTCTCTCTCATCTCTCCATAATTCTGGAATTTAAAATAATCTTACTTCCATAAGGATGGTTTGGTGGGTATCATTAAGTCTCTCTCTCTCTCTCTCTCTCTCTCTCTCTCTCTCTCTCTCTCTCTCTCTCTCTCTCTCTCTCTCTCTCTCTCTCTCTCCACAATTCTCTGAATTTACAACAATCTTATTCAATTAAGTGTTTTCGTTTGCCATTATTATTATTATTATTATTATTATTATTATTATTATTATTATTATTATAATTATTGCTCTAGACCCTAATCATAAAATTCCCTTTCCATAACTTCTTCAAAGGTCACACAGGACACGAATACTCGAATATTCAGAAATGCCCAAAAAAAAACATGACACCAACGAATGCAGTCCAAACGGTGCATAATTGAACCAATGGGAGGACAGATGAGATGCATCTTCAGAGTGTCTCAAAAAAAGGAGGAAATAGAATATTCTGTTTCATATTTCTTTTGCGTTTCTTTCGGCAAGTTATTTTCGGCGAAAACTTGAGCTGATCCGCTGGCAGAATGTATTTTTCGGTCCTCGTTCTTGATGTCATTTGCCCCGAGGGAGAGGGAATTTAGAAAGTGGAATGTGGATGTGTTTTATATGTTGAATTTGTTGGTCATAAGTATTTTTAGTGTGTGTGGGTACGTATACTTTTTTGTGCATATCTAGTTGTTCGTATGTATTCGGGAAATACGAATAATCTTGGGGAATTCATTTTTTTATATATATTAAAAAAATAAACCTGATATTCTCCAAAGGGTGTTTAGCTTGAGCGGTTAGATATATATATATATATATATATATATATATATATATATATATATATATATATATATATATATATATATATAGATATATATATATATATATATATATATATATATATATATATATATATATATATATATATATATATATATATATATATATATATATATATATATATATATATATATATACATATCAATAAAAGTATCACAATATTCCAGGATGTCTATAAATAGTAATGTAAATAGCCGAACGCCACATACGGCACAGGTCACACGAAAACGACCGAAAAGTGGCCCCCTCCCCACACCCCCCTCCCGGGTGGAGAATACGCGGCTTGAAGCCCCTTCAGGAAACAGAGGTCAGAATTCCCAGGAATCGCCTGACGAAGACCCATTCCGCCAGGGGCGTCCATCGCATGTCCTATGATGACCTTATATGATCACGAGTTCCTTCGTCGATATCCTTTCCCAAATGATAGGATTCTATCCCCCTAGCATCCTTATCGCCCCCCCCACCTCCCCACCCCGTTGAATCTGTCTGGCAATTATCCCGTCTATTAAAAGCTCGTTCCAGAGGACTTAAATCTGTTTAGACAGGACAAACGGAATCGTACTTATGACCGAAATGAGAGGGGCCAATCTATTTTATAGGCTCATTTTCTCAATCAGCTTCTGTTTACCGGAAAACATTGGCCTCATAAATTGTCAATCTTCATTCACGTGTGCGGATGTTGGGACGAGGTTCCTGTGTCCGTTTTTGTAATTCATGAATTTTTACATTATATATATATGAATATTTTATTCATGTATATATATATATTATATATATATATATATGCACATAACAGTGATATGAAATGAATGTTTTCTGGGTCTATCAAACATTAAAAACATTTTTTTTATATTGTCTATTTTAGAGAAGGGAAGGGCTTCTAAAGACGTCAGATGAGAGAGAGAGAGAGAGAGAGAGAGAGAGAGAGAGAGAGAGAGAGAGAGAGAGAGAGAGAGATGCACCACTGACTTTATTGACTTCTAGTCAAATTATACGAAAAACATCTTTCAGCTCCATTTGCACGAGAGAGAGAGAGAGAGAGAAGCCCAGTACTCCACGAATCGTGATAGAGCAATTACTGATGAGTTGCTCTTTTAATTCCACATCCAGTTTGAAGGCAAACATTAACAGAATATTTCCAGTTGGTACGAATCAGCTGATCTTTTGTAAACAAAGTGCTATGCTTCCTCCTTAAACATTTGGTTTCCTGAAACATTTATATCCGAAACGTTTTTACTATATCTGAAACGTTTTTACGATATCTGGAACGTTTTACAATATCTGAAAGTTTTTACAATATCTGAAACGTTTTGACGATATCTGGAACGTTTTTACGATATCTGAAACGTTTTGACGATATCTAAAACGTATTTTCGATATCAGAAACGTTTCTACGATATCTGAAATGTTTTACAATATCTGAAACGTTTTTCGATATCTGAAACGTTTTTACGATAACTGAAACGTTTTTACGATATCTGAAACGTTTTACAATATCTGAAACATTTTTGATATCTGAAACGTTTTGTGGAAGTATCTGAAACGTTTACAATATCTGAAACGTTTATGATAATTGAAACGTTTATAGTGTCTGAAAGGTGACGATATCCGAAACGTTTTTACGATACCTGAAATGTTTTTACGATATTTAAAACGTTTACGATATCTGAAGAAAAGAAGTCTTCCTTCAACACCCGTCTGATAAGCAATGGGCTTCTTCTGTTATGAACCAACGCTCGGTGACTTTGGATACAAATTACAAACAGATGTGAACATTGTTTCTACGGGAGTCTGTTCTACAACATTTATGTTCTCTTTAATTTCTATTATTTATTTTTCATTTTCTTTGGTTCGTGTGGGATAAATGAAAACATAATTCTTGGATTTTAATAATTTACTTATATTTTTTATAATTTATATTTATTTATTAAATTATTTTTTCTTTTTAATAATTGATTTCTTCTTTGTATTTCCCATTACCTTCCGTTACTCGTTTCTAATGAACACCATATATTTTGGAAGCTTGAATTTTAAGTCAATGGCCCCTTTGGTGGGTTTGTTCCATGTGAATAGGGGTAATCTTCTGAATAATAACGATAATGATAATAATTTATGTTAGTTTCTATTTTGAAGTTGATTGAATGATAGTAAATTAGGGGTTTGGCCTTGGAAAAATAGAAGTGATTTATCTCTCCAATCACTCTTGATATATTCGTGAACCAGCTATTCATACTTTCAAGTTTAATATTTAGTGCGATGAATCATGCACCTAAGAAACCGAAAAGTGACAACAGCTGTTTGAGAATGTCGTATATTCGCCTGGTGTTCCAAATTTACCCAAAAAGGCAACAACAAAAGCAGCAGGTTCCATCAAGAGCAACCTCTGGTTTGAAGGCACCAAACCTCCATGCTGTTCGTGATATTAAATCATCTGATTATGGAATCCAAGGACATAAGAGAGTTTGTGCTTTCTGATTAGGAATACTCTACTCTATAGTTAGTATCCTACTCTATAGTTAGAAGCGCTTGCAGTCGTGTTTAGCTCAAATTACTCTGCAGTTAGTGATATTCTATCGACCAGGAACCAAATGAGAGACGGAGGTGACGTTTATTGAGATGTGAATATTCCTTTTCCTTTGGGTCGCTATTGAAGAGGAGGTAAATGGTGCTTTGTTTGGAATGGAACGGGAGCTATTTTTGTAATCTAAAAATTACAGCTGACGGACTGACAATCAGTCGAGCTGGTAATTCTAATTGAAATGACTGACTGACTAACAGTCAGTGGGGACGGTCATTTTATTTGTAGTTACAAACTAACTGACAGTCAGTCGAGCTTGTCATTACATTTGTAAAGACTGACTGGTTGACAGTCAGCTGGTGGAGCTCCACAGTCAAAGGAGCTGGCCATTTTATATGTAATGAATGAGTGACTGACTGACAGTCACTCGAGCTTATAATTTTGTTTGTAATGATTCATTGACTGACAGTCACCTGAGCTAGTTATTTTATCTTTTATAATTGACTGACCTGCTGACAAATCGAGCTAATCATTTTACCAGAGTTTATAATGAGCTAATCATTTTACGATTATTTGTAATGACTGCTGACAGTGACTGGTCATTTTGTTTGAAGTGATTAACTGACTCATTTTATACAGTAATAACTGACTCAAAACAGGTCTGACAAGGCATTTTCAATCGATTCATGGTATGATGAGGTTGCTCGTCCCATTCTTAAATTACCCAAATAAACAAAAATAATGTTAAAATATGTGAATTTTGTAAACAAAAGAAAATTAATCAGATTACCATCACCTACAAATTGAAACTACAAATTATAATAATGATAATTTTTAAAAAATTAGATTATTATAATTCAAAGATAATTAATCTAAATTTTATAAAAAAAAACAGATTACCCTCACGACTAAGTATAAGCAGATCTTATCACACCAACCTCATACCTTATACTGATTTAAAACCCAAATACTTTTTATACAGGTATAAACCTTGAGCTAATCTTGCATGCATCTGGTGAATGAAGACATACAAGCCAGGCTCAGTATAAATAGATTCAAGGGATTACCGTTGGCGATTATCTCTGGCGATTACATTTGGTGATTACCTCTGCTAAACTGCTGTTAAATCCTTCGACCCTTTCTCTCTCAAATTTGAGCCATAATGACCACGGGTCATGACACGGCGCTATGAAGGCACCAGGTTCTTTATCTTCGTAACGAGAGCAGAGGCTTTTGTTTATTCCTGGGGTTGTGTGGGTGTGTGTGCGTGTGTGTGTGTGTGTGTGTGGGTACGTGTGTGTGTAGGGGCAGGGTGGGGTGGGGTATTGGGGGGGAAGGGAAGTATATGAAATGTATTACCACAAGTATGTTTTAAATATATATATATATACATATATATGTGTGTGTTATATATATATATATATGTGTGTGTGTATATATAGATACATATGTGTGTGTGTGTGTGTGTGTATGTATATATATATATATATATATATATATATATATATATATATATATATATCTATATATATATATATATATATATAAATATAATATATACATATATATATGTATATCTATCAATATATATATATATACGTATACATGTATGTATATGTATATATATATATATATATATATGTATATATATATATATATATATACATACATATTTTCCTTGTAATCACGCCCATATACAAACACATTCTGGTATTTCTGTACGAGTATCATACCTGTATAAACACAACGACAGACAAATATGCAATTATGTATGCCTATTGTATAAATATTTCGGTGTTAGTCGAATAAAAGAAAAATTTAAAGTTTATAGCTGAAAGATAAATTTATCTCGAAAGACGACATAAAAATTCAATTCAGCCACCTTGCAATGGCTGGGTTCACTCTGCCAAAAGATTGAAAAATCGCCCTCAATGCGGTTTTTTTGGGGCGTGGGGAGAAAGGGAGAGAGACATAGAGTATTTCGTAAGGATTAAATGGAGACATAGGATATTTTCTCAGAATATTAAAGGATTCGCATGACTCCTTTGTTGAAGACCAGAACGTGAAAAATGGTGGGGTACAAGCGACAATCAAGTTGTACAGTATTTTATGACATTTTCTGTTGACTAGAAGTTTTGTCTCTAACTCTTCTTCATATTTCAAGAAAACACCGAGATCTTAGCAGCGTTCGTTCGGTCCCTAGTTGCAACCCCTTACATTCCTTTTACCGTACCTCCGTTCATATTCTCTTTCGTCCATCTTACTTTCTTCAACCCTCTCCAAACGATTGTTTCATATTGCAAGTGCAAAAGATTTTCCTCCCGTTACACCTTTAAATAAACCTTCTTTGCCCTCAAATTTCCTTTCAGCGCAGAATGACCTCATTAAAGATCATAGCGTTTGGCCTTTGGCCTAAATTTCATATTCCATTCCATTCCATTTCATGAGGAATATTTCAGTAATTAATTTCTCTGAAAGATAGAAGATATATAAGATAAATAAATCACGTATCTTGCGATTCCTTAGCAATATATTACCAGACGCATTTAGGTCAGGAGCCGTAAAACTCAGGCAAAAATATCTTCCTTTACAAAACTGAGAATCTCGTATTTGCGTCCGAAATGTTAATGAGATAAGTTGTACTTTGAAAATAACCCACCTTAATTTTATGCGGGTTGTGGTGGCCTGGGTATTTGGGGGCCGGGGGGGGGTGTTACTGTTAACGTTCTCCGTGGTCTTAAATCATACAAATAGAAACTGCAAATTATAGCCTTGGGCAAAAAAGGTATTTCCTGCCTTGTTATCAGAAGGGATTTTCATCTTAACAATTATATCAGAGGCTCGGGATTAGCGACACCGACTTTTGAAGGAGATTTGGCTTAAAATAACTGTTTTTTTTTTTTTTTTACCTTTAACTGGTTCAAAATTTGTGAGTAACTTGTTTGACTTAAGTAAGATAAAAATAAACATTTGTTTTTATTATTATTATTATTATTATTATTATTATTATTATATCTACTATTTGACTGCATTTTCCATTTGATTTGTTGATATATATATATATATATATATATATATATATATATATATATATATATATATATATATATATATGTGTGTGTGTGTGTGTGTGTTTAAATATACACATATTTATATATATATACATACATACATACATACATATACGTAATCGACTTTCTTCTAAGAAAATCTAATCCTTATGAAATCTGAGAGAGAGAGAGAGAGAGAGAGAGAGAGAGAGAGAGAGAGAGAGAGAGAGAGAGAGAGGTGGAAGTAGTTACAGATATAACGCAAAATCCACGATTATGGCAAATGTTTAAAAATTCAACTGAGAGAGACTCCCTTATTCCTCGCCGCTTGAACACAGCTGTTCCGGCATAAATAAGAACCAGTGCCCCATTCCCGAACGCACCAAGGCTCCGTTTCTCCGCGAATTCCCACTTTCGCGAACCCATGATGGGAAGTTCCTCGTTTTGAAATGGGTCATACTGACGGCCGGAATGCGACAATAATCTGAGGAACTGAATTGAATATAGAATTTAGGCCCGAGGCCAAGCACTGGGACCTATGAGGTCATTCAGCGCTGGAACGGAAATTGACAGTAAAAGGTTTGAAAGGTGTAACAGGAGGAAAACCTCAAAGCTGTTGTACTATGAATCAATTGCTAGGAGAGGGTTGAGGAAAGTAAGATGGAAGAAAGAGAATATGAAAGGAGGTGCAGTAGAAGGAATGACAGGGGTTGCAGCTAGGGACCATAGAAGGCACGTTGCAAAATCCTTAAGTAATGCCAACAGTGAAAATATATGTATATTATATATATATATACATATGCATATCACATGAATCGGAATGTTCACTGTTAGTAGGCCTGATATACTAATAATGTAATCACTACAATATAGTATATCAGGAAAAATATAATCCGTCTGATATTAAAATTACTTAATTCATCGATTTCCATCCTGAATGAATCCACACACTAATAGTACCTATTAGCAATTAATCAAATTAGATGTCTTGATAAATGCTATTAGGCATTAAAATAAATGCATCAAATTAGCAAATCATCAGCATCCAATCACCAGTCCCTAAACAGAATCATCGATTAGCTCGAATCATCCAATCGCCAGGTAATAATCAG
>NC_089747.1:50000-132500 GCF_040412425.1 Macrobrachium rosenbergii | reverse complement strand
GTAATTACCGTGAAATATAATTCGAGGGTTGTGTTTCGTATATCTGCGAGAAAAGCATATGGGTTACATTTTAAAATCAATGAACGTAATTGTTCATATATTCATTCAGAGATGTGTATGTAAATGTATGTGATTATTCTTGGATTCATTCATAAATATGTATCTTAGGGTTGGAGGTGATTTCTGATCGTATTGCAAAAGCGTATGCATACGCTTGCATTAGCAGTTGAAACGGACTTCCATAATTAAAACAAAACGTTTTAATTCTTGTATAAATGTGTGAGTTCAAACAGAAAAGTTTTCATTCTTATATAAATGTAAAAACAAAACATTTTCATTCTTATATAATTCTTATATAATCCTTTATATATATATATATATATATATATATATATATATATATATATATATATATTGATTGATTTATATATATATATATATATATATATATATATATATATATTATATTGATTGATTTTATATATATAATATATATAATATATATATATATATATAAGTAAAACCAAACTTCAATTTAACATCATTTCTCAAGGTCAAAATGTCTTCCTATGACCCTCCACTCCAACATTCCAACATTTTCAAAGTCTTTCGTTGGAACATTTCAACATTCCCTCTCCCTTCCAGGAAATATATTATTCTAGCTTCTGCCTGGAAGAGCCAAACACTCTTAAGTAGATTTGCTTCTGGAAGAGAGACGGAGGAGTGAGGAAAGTGTCTACGTAGGTAAGGGGTTACTGAGGAGTTTAATAGGGTCAATGGCTTTGACAGATATGATGGGAAGAACTGGTAGGGATGTGGAATTAGATTTACGAGAAGAAGAGTTTTTTATTTTGGCATTATTTTGCTTTTTCTCACGTTTGAAAAAAACTTGATACTCTCCTTGTGTATAAGTTTGTTAAATTCGCAGTTTTTCATTGGAGGGGTGGGTAGAGCTCTCGGCTAGCACGCTGTTGGCCCAGCGTTCGAGTCTCTGCCTGGCCAACGAAGGATTAGAGGAATTTATTTCTGGTGATGGAAATTCATTTCTCGCCATAATGTGGTTCGGATTCCACAATAAGCTTTAGGTCCGGCTGCTAGGTAACCAGTTGGTTCTTAGCCACGTAAAATAAGTCTAACCCTTCGAGCCAGCCCTAGGAGAGCTGTTAATCAGCTCAGTGGTCTGGTTAAACTAAGATAGACTTAAGTTTTTGTTAAATTCGTATTATTGCCTCCAACACGGTCATATTTATACAAATTTATCTGTATACGTAAATGCACTGCCTCACGCAACCAGCATGATGATAATAATTTGACCAAGAAAGACATTTTAAAAGACTTGTAAATCACGCAACTAGAATGATTTTAATGATAGAGTAAGGTGGACATTCTACAATACTTTCTTTCTGGCCCGAAACATCCCTTGAGGGAACCTTTCTAAGAACGAAAGAACCTCCGATTTGTTGATTGTATTCGCATTCTCTGGCGTCTCCCTTTCCCCCCAAAGATCCTCTTATCTTAGTCTCGTTTACGTCCGAGAATTATTGGACCACGTGGACTCATTCTCATCCCCTGATGAGAATGTCTGCTAATTCTCCTCGTACACAATGCCGTTATTTGGTCGTTTCCATTACTGCCACAAGTGGGGGGAGGGAGAGAGAGAGAGAGAGAGAGAGAGAGAGAGAGAGAGAGAGAGAGAGAGATAATTTTCTGCTATTCAATTTCGTTAATTCCGTAGATATCCAAAAAGTTGATTTCCTATTGGCAACCCAAAGAGAGAGAGAGAGAGAGAGAGAGAGAGAGAGAGAGAAGAGAGAGAGAGAGAGAGAGAGAGTTTTCTACTGTTCATTTTAGTAAATTTTGCAGAAATCCAAAAAAAGTTGACTTCCTTATGACAACCCAAAGAGAGAGAAAAGTATATCTAGCTTTACCAGACCACTGAGCTGATTAACAGCTCTCCTAGGGCTAGTCCGAAGAGAGAGAGAGAGAGAGAGAGAGAGAGAGAGAGAGAGAGAGAGAGAAAGAGAGACAGAGAATTTCCTAAAGTTCTTCTTCTTGAATTCTGTAGATATCCAAAAAGTCGACCAGCTTGGGTCAACTCCTGAAGAGAGAGAGAGAGAGAGAGAGAGAACTGGCGTTCCCCCTGTTTATAAATGTCCAAAACCAAAGACAGCAATACCAAACCTTAATTTCCACGTTATTCCAGCACTTAATGAACTGTGCAGGGCAATTTGCATAACGATCGTAGTTATCGAATAAAACAGCTTTTATTGCAGCGGCGGTCGACCTAATTAGGAGATAGATTTTGGTTCAAACGCGCCAAATGATTATAAAGTCACATAAAACTCAAGATTATTTCGTTCTGGGGGAAAGGTTCATTTCGTTTGTGTCGTGCTAGATAAATTCTTTTGTTGATTTTATGGACATTTTCCTAAGTGCGGTTTTTTCTCTCTCTCTCTCTCTCTCTCTCTCTCTCTCTCTCTCTCTCTCTCTCTCTCTCTCTCTCTACTTTTTCAGAGCAAACCACCTCCATAACCTAATTTTTTAAGGTTATCATTTCTAAGAGAGAGAGAGAGAGAGAGAGAGAGAGAGAGAGAGAGAGAGAGAGAGAGAGAGAGAGAGAGAAGAGAATTACTAAATGTTCTCTTTCGTGAATGCTGTGTGTCTATGAAGTTGACTTGCTTTGGGAAATCCAGATCGAGAGAGAGAGAGAGAGAGAGAGAGAGAGAGAGAGAGAGAGAGAGAGAGAGATTGCAGGTGTACTCCTTCAAACACTTACACCATTTTCTTTCTCAGCTAAATCCTCACGTATGTGTACCTGCTCATATGAAAATCTCCCAAGCCTAGTTTCTACCGTCTTGGAAAAGGCAATTCTGTAGGCGGAAGCGCATCTGAGACTAATATATATGCAAATGAAGCCTAGAGTAGCCGTTGGCGGCTTAGTATTACTAGCGAAATATTAAGGGACACCTCTGAAAGAGTCTCTAAGCTTAGGGTCTGGTTGCACTGAGTTGGTAAGTCACTGACAGAATCCTCTGAGAATTTATATGAAAGTAAATTCAATCACAGACTCCCCTTGGGCTTTACTCTATGTAATAATCTCAAGAAACATTTTTTATTTTATTTTAGTCCATAGTTTTCGAGGTCGCTGAGATGAATAGTGACACTCCCGATGCCCTTTAAATCCAAGTTCATCCGCTATATGAATGGAGGGTGAGAAGGCTTGAAATATAAAATGTCAAAAATGCTGGGTGATGTAATTGAAGCAACTATCTTAACAGAAAAGGGAGAGAGAGAGAGAGAGAGAGAGAGAAAGAGAAAGAGAGTGAGAGGGAGAGGAAGTGAGAGAGAGAGAGTGGAGGGGGTGTTAGGGAGGAGAGAGAGAGAGAGAGAGAGAGAGAGAGAGAGAGAGAGAAAGTGAGTTTATCAGTTGCCATTCAGAGTTTTCCTGGGCAGCGCCGGGTTGGTCAGCTAGTATACATCTTGATACACTTTTCACTTCAAGCCATGAATCCGAGTGGAGAATAAAAGAAAAATTTGCCCATTTCATGGTGGAATCAAACTTATGCTCTTGAGTTTATATTGAGAAATGAGCAGAATTTGAAAGACGAAAACTATAAAAGAGAGAGAGAGAGAGCAAGAAAATCTTATATCAAATCATGGCTCTAAAATTTGCCCACTTGGCAAAAAGTATTTAGCAATTATGTCCTCAGCTGGTGGTAACATACTGAAAAATATTTTCTGCTTGATTTTTGCGGAGCCATAAACATCTCTTGTATATATTTCCTCTCAACCTCCCTAAAAAATTGCAACGTGAAATTGCAAGAAGCAAGTTCTTGCATTTAAGTATCAAAAAAGCCACATTTGTGCCTTCGTTGCATCAGAGTTCATCGCAAAATGTTTGGTCGTTGTCGAGGGAAAAACTGCAATGTTGCAACGTTTTCAACTGCAGGTTTAGATGACTCATTTATTGTTATGCCAGGCTTTTTTTAAATAATATTTTTGTCTTCTATCTTTCTTGACGATGAGACGCAAATTATGATATACTTTCAGTACATAATGGACCTTAAATCCTTCATAAAAACATTCTTATGGGAGCAATGTATTTACACTGACGTATCATAAGAATATTTATATAAATTTCAATAAAAATTTAATTTAGTATTTTCTTATTTGTTTTTGTTTTCAAATGGAATTAGAGCCTGTTTTGATGCTGCTTGCCTTATGCTTAATACATAATCATTCTTAATTTTATACATAAATACATAATAATATCTACTAAACATAATAGAGAGATAAATGGATAAGTTTGTACATTTAATTGAGAGAGAGAGAGAGAATGAAGTTCATTAACAGTTAATTTCCTTAACTCAGTTAATTAACAGTTAATTTCCTACAAATATTATCTTCTGTTATTACATCTTAAATGAATTCCTATAAACTTTATCTTTGTAATTTCTGTTGAATGGAACCATATTCTGCTTGTTCCTATGAATTTCTAATAATAATAATAATAATAATAATAATAATAATAATAATAATAATAATAATAATAATAATAATAATAATAATAATAATAATAATAATAATGTGTGTATTAAAATCCACAATTATATATAGTAAATATACAGTAATATATAGCATATAGTCTATAGTAAATGTATACTATATATAATTGTGGATTTTCATTACACAGATTGTTTTGCACGAGATTGTGAATTTCTTAGTAATAATAATAATAATAATAATAATAATAATAATAATGATAATAATAATAATAATAATAATAATAATAATAATAATAATAATATTAATAATAAAGCTATATGTGTCTCTGAATTCATAAACTCTATTCAATATTTTGCTAGACTTCTGTTTTATAATTCATTCATTTTTATTCTCATTTCGAAAAGTTGTAAGAACTGCATCAGACGCCGCGTCCGCACGGGTGGATCTCGGCTTCGGTGGAGAGTAATACGCGTGTAGGATCTTTATAGAAGATAAAACTCCCTTTTGGGGAGTTTTATCTGGCCGAAGTTTGCGTCGAATCAAGTTTGGTTCCTTTGTTGGAGTTCCGGGATTCACGAGAAGAAGAAGAATTAGTTCCCATTCTTTTCCTTTGTTCTCTTCTTAACTTTGCTCCGAAGGCATTTTTTTGATTTGCAATTGAGTTAGGCTGTGAAATCCCTTCTCTCTCTCTCTCTCTCTCTCTCTCTCTCTCTCTCTCTCTCTCTCTCTCCAAAATCATTTTTCTAATCAAAATCATTTTAATGAAGTTAGGTTGTGAAATCTCTCTCTCTCTCTCTCTCTCTCTCTCTCTCTCTCTCTCTCCAAAATCATTTTTAATCGCATTGAGTTAGGTTGTGAAATTCTCCTCTCTCTCTCTCTCTCTCTCTCTCTCTCTCTCTCTCTCTCTCTCCAAAATCATTTTTAATCGTATTGAGTTAGGTCTCTCTCTCTCTCTCTCTCTCTCTCTCTCTCTCTCTCTCTCTCCTGAAATCATTTTCTTAATCTCAATTAAGTTCTCTCTCTCTCTCTCTCTCTCTCTCTCTCTTAAATATATCTTCTTTCACTTTTATTTTAATATATTGAGACAACTAGATTTGATTTTTGCTATACAATATGGAATTCATTTTCTGTTTCCAGTTTTGAACAAAAATTGTATTAGATATACATATGCCCTAAAAATCCCTTTTGAAAAATAATGCTTTGGAAAGGTTTAGGGTGCATTTCTAGACACGAGTTCTAACAGTTCTAAACATCTGCCTAAAATACTATTCCCAATCACAGTAACTACCGTAGTAATATCACAAACAGATACTGTTGCCAAAAAAATAAATAAATAAATAAAATATTCCTTTTTTCAGGTATAGCAGAAGTAAGTCTGATATGATAAATATATATATATATATATATATATATATATATATATATATATATATATATATATATATATATATATATATATATATATATATTCTCTCACGAAGTTACAAAAACATTACAGGAAAGGAGACTGAAGGAAACGAAATGAGAGTCATTTCAATGGAAGTGGGTCGATCTTTCCGCGAAAGGAAAATAAAAATAGACTTCAATAGCACCGTCGGAGAAAAGTTCATCAAATAATAATGATGGCCACGAGAGCCGCTAACAAAAGAGAGGTTTGTGTACGTATGTAGGTATGTATGTATGTATATACACACATATATACATAGTAAGTGTTGTATGTATATATATATATATATATATATATATATATATATATATATATATATATATATATATATATATATATATATATATATATTGTTCTGTATTATATACTATCATTCAAACTGGATGGTATTTAATAGAGTTTTATTAGTAATTCTATAATGCACAGAACAATTGTGTATGTGATAAATAATTTATATGACCTCGAGATGGATTGTTCAGGAGTTTTAAAAAGAATGTATGGAGGCTGTTTGTCCAAGAAAGCTTGTAACTTTTTATAAAACTCTATAAATACCATCCAGTTTGAATAGGTCCTCTTAGTATATATATATATATATATATATATATATATAATACATTTATATATACATATACATATATATAATATATATAAAACACGCACTTAACCCTACATAACATATATTAGTTATATCTCTTCAACATCAAACAAATACAAGAACTCTTTAATATCACCATAACAAAAGGAAAGGAAGACAGGTTATTGCTTAGCCAATAAACCCTCTCTTTTGTTGGCTCTCCAGGTCGTCATCATCATCATTATTTGATGTCCTCTCCTTCGGTGGTACTTCTGAAGTTCGTCCTTCTTCTTCTTCTTCCTTCTTCTTCTTCTTCTTCTTCTTCTTCTTCTTCTTCTTCTTCTTCTTCTTCTTCTTTTTTCGTGGAAAAATCGACCCACTTCTGGTGAAATGGGGCGCTTCGATCTTCGCAAGAATCTCGTTTTGGTTCCTGGAGTCGCCTCCGCTGTAATATTTTTGTAGGTTTTTTCTTTTTTAAAAGGAACAGGTTTTAGTTTTCTGTAAAAGGAAACTAATGAGATGGCTTTTTGTCTCTCCGTCCGTACTTTTTCTGTCCGCACTTTTTCTGTCCGCACTTTTCTATCCGCACTTTTCTGTCCGCACTCTTCTGTCCGCCCTCAGATCTTAAAAACTACTAAAGCCAGGGGGCTGCAAATTGCTATGTTGATCATCCACCCTCCAATCATCAAACATACCAAATTCCAGCCCTCTAGCCTCCCCAGTAGTTTTTATTTTATTTAAGGTTAAAGTTAGCCATGATCGTGCGTCTGGCAACTCAATAGGACAGGCCACCACCGTGTCGTGTCTGAAAGTAGCATGGGCCGCTGCTCATACAGCATTACACCCTGTACAGAAAAGTCGATTCGTATTTTTTACTTGTTTATCAACATTAGACTTCGTTCTTCTTCTTGACTTTTACTCAGAGAAGCATTTTGTTTTTTGCAGTAGTATTTGTTTTTAATTTTTGCCAGTACCCATAAACATACCCAAGAACAGATAGACAGTCAAGTGAATAATCATTTACATAAAAGTTCGGATTATTATTACAGATACAAAACAAAAGAAGAGAGAGAAGAGAGAGAGAGAGAGAGAGAGAGAGAGAGAGAGAGAGAGAGGCCCAATTGACAGACAAACAACCCTTTTTAAACTCTGCTCCCCCAAAGAATCCTCAATTCCCTACCTCGTAATTTTGCTTAAACAGGTGTCAAGTTTCCCAAGAAATCTTCTTATATTTCCCCTTAGTGATCGATTTCCGATCGTCCCTCCGGATCGAACGATCATCCATGATCGTCGTCTATGAGAAATCTTTAAAGATGAGAGATCGTAGACTTCATAAACGTCCACCAGGTGTCTCTGACAGTTTGCACCTGACGGTGGAAGACGCCCTTAACCTCAGGGGGCGTCGCATAAGAACGGCGCATTCTCTCTCTCTCTCTCTCTCTCTCTCTCTCTCTCTCTCTCTCTCTCTCTCTCTCTCTCTATAATTGCTTGTTTATGATATTTTAGAGAGAGATGAGGAACAGAAGAGGAGGAAAAGCTCTTAAATAATAATGATGCTTTCTCTCTCTCTCTCTCTCTCTCTCTCTCTCTCTCTCTCTCTCTCTCTCTCTCTCTCTTTGTACAAGTATCTTGACATTAAGCGCTTGTAAAGTGCCAATATCAGCCATGTGTTAAGTTACAGTTCGTTAACTGTAAAGAAATTGGACTTGACTGATTCTCTCTCTCTCTCTCTCTCTCTCTCTCTCTCTCTCTCTCTCTCTCTCTCTCTCAAGTAGGCATGGGTGAACACTGACTCAAAAACGTGAGTGTGTTTGTGGGCATTGTATGTGTTCGTGCTGTGTTTGTGTAAATAACACAAACAAATAACTACTTACAAGCATTCATGGGTGAACACTGACGCACAAACGTAATGTTTTTTGTTTAGTGTGTTTGTGTAAATAACACAAACATGTGATTATATACAAAAAAGACAACGACGCATATGTGTGTGTGTGTTTGTGAATCCATTTTGTGTAAGTGTATGTGTGATTGTGTGTTTGTGTGTGGATATAATTTGGTCACGAGGAAAGGGGACGTCTATATGGTCCTGAGAACCCAAATTCCACGAAATGAATGGGAGGGGGGGATTGTGGGGTGGGGGAGGGGGGAAAAAGGACAATACCCCTTTAATAAAAGCCGAAGGAACCTTCTTGTCTGTCTCCCGATGTCACAAAGTTTCTCGCTTGAATGAGGATCTTGCGCCAGAAATTTCTCTCTCCTTTTTTTCCTTATTTCTGGCGACAGGAGAGACGGTCGCGTTCTTTTGCGAATAGCCCTGGACTTGTCGGGAAATATTATCGGGAGAGAGAGAGAGAGAGAGAGAGAGAGAGAGAGCGAGAGAGAGAGAGAGAGAGAGAGATTTGGCCCAACTGGTCTTACCTTCCAGATCATTCCGTTCCTTTGTCGTACTCATTAGATTTTGGAGGGCATATATCTTCTTATTTTATGTAAGAATAAGATTGTAGGACAAAATATAGGTTGAGAGAGAGAGAGAGAGAGAGAGAGAGAGAGAGAGAGAGAGAGAGAGAGAGAGAGAGAGAGAGTCGATCTAACTCGTCTCCCACCACCTAAGTCATTTCGCCCCTTGCCGTACTCGTTAGGTTTGGGAGGACATACTGAATGTATTCTTCTTTTCTTTAAGTATAAAAAGATTGTAGGACGAAACACAGATAAACAGGCAGACAGACAAAGAGAAAGAGATAGAGAGAGACAGACAGACAGCTTAAGAGAGAGAGAGAGAGAGAGAGAGAGAGAGAGAGAGAGAGAGAGAGAGAGAGAGAGAGAGAGAGAGGGAGAGAGTCAGTCTGTCTCGTCTTACCTCCCAAGTCATTTCACCCCTTTGTCGTACTCATTAGGTTTTGGAGGACAAAAATCCTCTTCTCTTTTTTAAGAATAAGATTTTAGGACGAAACCAACAGATGTTGTGGTTCTTCTCCCTCACTATTTAGTTGACTGAAGGTTTAATTTGTTCATCTGACAGCGTGCAATTTTATTCACTGCTTTGTTCCTCAAGGTATTAGGAGTGTAGAGAATGTGAAGGCCCTAACTTTTGTTCATTTGAAAGAGAGAAGAAGAATGCCAAGTAACTAGACAGTTATTCTAGTCAGGACAAAGTACCGTGATCCAGACGAAAGCAGTTCTAGAAATAGTGAAACAAAAATGAAAATTAATACACTAATGGACCAATGATGAAATGAAAAAGAGAAAGCTATGAATTAATATATAATCTTTAACCCACATCACTATTCTAAAAAAGATTTGAACACAAGGACACCTAATACATTTCACTAAGTGACAACTCGACACAAACAGAAATTGAATGAACAAGAGAAAGCTATAGATTAACACATAATCTTTAAGCCACGTCACTGAAACCGCAGTTACACCAGAATTCGACGCGTCTGATGGAACTCGACTCTGATGTACTTGGTCGATTGAGGCTCAGCCTCGACTTAATGAGATACTGAACCAATAACTCTGGCACTTAGCTGGGATGCCTTTGATTTGGTCAGTTGAATTCGTAATGCTTTCATTATTATTATTATTATTATTATTATTATTATTATTATTATTATTCAGTAGATGAACCCTATTCGTATGGAACAAGCCCAAAGAGGCCATTGACAACTAATGGACGCTCTGTATAGTAAGATACTTCGACTGACTATCCTATGAGCATTTGGTTTAATTTATATAGCTTTCAGTATTAATGGACGATGACATATATGTGTATATATATAGGTGTGTATTTATGTATGTATGTGTATACATACATAAAAGACAGTAATATATATAGACATATATATATGTATGTATATATATATTACTGTCTTTTTTAATACATTCACCATTATTTCTCTATTTTCTTTAATTCCTCTTCTCTTTCTCTCCATTTTTTGTGCCATCTTTTTTATGCCTTCCATCCATCATCAACATATTACATTATTTTTTTTATTACTCCTTCATTCCCTTCTAAGTTTACTTTCATTGTTTATTTGTCATTCTTTCACTATATTTTTATCCTCCATTTTTCATCTCCTTGTTTCACTGATCCCCTAATTCTCCTGTCACTCTTAATCACCCTCTCTGCTTAAAACCCAACATCCTACACTCTCACTCTCTTTCTCCATCCTCCTTGCTTATTCACGAGAGGAACCTTGAAACTCCTCCTCCTCCTCCTCCTCCTCCTCCTCCTCCTCCTCCTCCTCCTCCTCCTCCTCCTCCTCCTCCTTAGGAATTTTCCCCGCCGGAGGAATCCTTCTCAGATTACCTGAGGGAGGAGGCATTAATATTCATGCCGCGTAAAAAGTTTCATTTTCCCCGGAGTAAAAGGTTTTTCGCGGCTCGACGAGAGGCGAGTCACGGTTGTCAAATGCTGCTTTCTCAGATGGAAATTGTTGTCGGTGGAAGTTAACTTTTAAAGCTCAGGTTTTGGTGATACAGTTTGGCTTTATTCTTGGGTAAATTATTAAGGTGTGACTCGAGGCTCATAAATTTAGTTTTTTTGTGACAGTTGACTGTATTCTTAGATAAGTTATTAAGGTGTAACTCCAGCTTTTAAATTTAGGTTTTTGTGATGCAGTTGGCTTTATATTTAGATAAATTATTAAGGTGTAAACTTCAGCTTTTAAAGCTTAGGTTTCAGTGATACAATTGGCTTTATTCTTAAATAGATTATGTCATGATGGTGTGGCTTCAGGCTTTTAAACTTAGAATACAGCTGACAGCATTCTTAGGTAAATAATGTTACCAAGTTGTGACTTAAGGCTTATAAATGTAGTTTTTTGTGATATAGTTGAATGTATTCTTAAGTAAATTATGTTAATAAGGTGTGACTTCAGGCTATTAAACTTAGGTCTTAGTGATGCAGTTGAATGTATTCTTAGATAAATTATTAAGGACTGACTTAAGGTTTTTAAACTTAGAATACTGTATTCTTAGATAAATTATGTCATTAAGGTGTAACTGTAGCTTTTAAACATAGAATACAGTTGACTGTATTCTTAGAAAGATTGTCATTAAGGTGTAAGATTAGCTTTTATATTTAGATTTTAGTGATACAGATGACAGTATTCTCAGGTAAATCATATTACTAAATTGTGACTTAAGGCTTATAAATTTAGGTTTTTGTCATGAAGTTGACTGTATTCTTAGATAAATTACTGAGGTGTGACTTCAGGCTTTTATATTTAGGTTTTAGTGATACAGTCGATTGTATTCGTAGATAAATTATACCACTGAAATGTGTCTTAAATTTGTAGCTGCACTGACTTATAAGGAAATTATTTTTAGAATAAATAAATTTTTTACTTAGATTTCAGTGGCAGATTGACTGTATTCCTAGATATATGGCCTATTTTTAAAGGGCACTAAAAAAGTTTTATTAATGAAGCCTTTTTGTTATTACCTCATCATCAATAACTGATAAGAAATTTTGTTAATGAAGCCTTTTTGTCTTTAACTCATCATCAATAACTGATAAAATTTTTATTATTGAAGCCTTTTTGTCTTCAACTCATCATCAATAACTGACAAAAATTTTTGTTAATGAAGCCTTTTGGTTTTTGCCTCAAAATCAATAACAGAGCAAAAGTGAAAAATTAGAAAATATATAAAGTCCTAATCTAATATTCTAATTTGATCATGAACAGTCTTAAAGTTCTATGGGACAAGTTTCCTACAAGAATAACGTTTTATATTAGAGGCTATGCCTCTGACGTCATCATCTAATTTCGAATTCACGCCAGGGTCAAACTCGACCCCATTTGACACTGTCGCCCTCCAAAGTAGTTTCGTAACTTTATTAAGTAAATTTCAAGATCTGAGTTTCTCCTGCGTTCCCTAGAGTCTATGGTAGGCGTGAGAGAAGTTCCTACGGTTGGGGCAACCTTGGAATTTGGTTGTCATATATATATATATATATATATATATATATATATATATATATATATATATATATATATATATATATATATATATATACATATATATATATATATATATATATATTTATATATATATATATATATATATATATATATATATATTATATATATATGGATGTAAATATAATATATATATATATATATATATATATATATATATATATATAAATATATATATATATATATATATCATATATAAATATATCAAAGATTGATGGTCATTTTTAAATTAATTCATTTCAGCAAAACGCGAATTAGAATTAGTTGTTTGTATTTTAGGAGTAAAATATAAATCCTTCATTTCTTGAAACTGAAGACATTCTGAAATATAGAGTTTCATGTTCCCAAGTAAATGGAATGATCTGTTATTAAAAAAGTTTAAATCTGTCTAAATAATACTGTGGTTTACTTTAAACAGTGCCATGTCTAAAGCATGATAATGATGCATAGCGTCACCATATGATGGTTAGCATATCATACAAAAGTATAGTGCTTTCTTGAGTCAAGTAAATTCATCTTTTGTTCAGTGACGAAACCATTAGATTTTTTTTTTCTTGTCACAATAGAAGCTTGAAATCTCCTGTTTACCACAAACAAAGATTCCCAGCATAAGAATTCCTTCCAGATTCTTCACAGGATTGTTTATAATTCTCCATAATTCTTATTACTTTAACAAAAACAAATGACCAACATATTGAAAGATTTTGATGTTTTTTGTCTTTGTAGAAACTTGAAATCTCTTGGTTATCCCAAACAGACCAACCCAGCATAAGAATTCATTTCAGATTCTTCACAGGATTGTTTATAATTCTCCACAACTCTTAGTGCTTTAACAGATACAAGTGACCAATACATTGACAGATTTTGACGTATTTTGTCTTTGTAGAAACTTGAAATCTCTTGGTTATCCCAGACAGACCAACCAAGCCTAAAAATTCCGAGATTCTTCACACGATTCTTTATGAATCTTTAAAATTCTTATTACTCAAACTAAAGCAAGATGCATCAAGAATAAAGTTCATAGGGAATAGCCCTCTTTAGTCCACTTGACGAATGGACTATAACTTTAGTGGCACGTTTATTTTCGAGATCACCCACAAGTTTGTAATGAGTTTTGGGCTAACGATGCAGAGAGAGAGAGAGAGAGAGAGAGAGAGAGAGAGAGAGAGAGAGAGAGAGAGAGAGAATCTTGTCCCCTGGGATATACACAGCCTGTCTCTATGGAAGGGGGTGACAAAAATATTAGAATTTCATTAAGACTTCTGACGGGGGCTTATGAGAAGGAGATTCGTTGTCAGAAAGTGAGAAAAAATAAACAGTTGAAAATCCCAGCGTGATTAACGAGGCATTATGTCCACAAACTCGACAGAGTTCAGAAGTTGAAGGTCCCAAAAAGAGTCCCAAAAGACGGTTGATTAAGTTGATTAGATTCTAATGAGAATAGAGAATAAAAGGAAAGTGGTAGTGGATTGATTAGGAGTTGAAAATGGATGCTAACGTATTCATATCATAAATATTACTAAAATAAAATAAATGGTTATAAGAGAGTTGATAAGAGTTGATTAGATCCAAATGAGAATAGAGAATAGAAGATAAATGAGAATGCTAGTTGACTGATGCGAGTTGACAGTGGATGCTTACTTATTCATATCCCGATATTACAAAGCTTTTCTTTGGTTTAATTTTGTATCAAAAGATAAAATAATATTCTAGATTTTTATTTCTGTATCACGCAAAACTTGTGAGAATACTGGGGTTATTTCAAAACGAGGATAATTCTTTTAAAACTAATGATTTCATAACTATAAAAATTAATTTCAATTATTATTAATAATTATTATATTAAAATTATTATTATTATTATTATTATTATTATTATTATTATTATTATTATTATTATTATTATTGAAACAAGCTAACGACTGATTCGTAGTTTTTCTAATGAAAAAGATAAATCTATTTTTTGTATATTCTTTTATATACTAAATAATTTACATAGATCAAATATTACAAAAACTAAGTTAAATGAAAATCCTTAGGTTATTATTATTATTATTATTATTATTATTATTATTATTATTATTATTATTATTTGAAAAACAAAGAACGAAACACTTATTATTATTTTATTATAAAAACAAAGAACGAAACACTTCCTGGTGTTTATTATGTAACTGTGTGTAAATGTGTGTGTGTGTGTTTGTGTGTGTTGACGCAGCCACTTCAAGCGGAATGGATAAGCATTAACGCCCAGACCTCCAGAAAGGGGAGAGAGAGAGAGAGAGAGAGAGAGAGAGCGAGAGAGAGAGAGAGCTCCAACGCCAGATGTAATTCCAGTTTGATAGTTCAGGGACGACCTGTTCCTCCCAGCCGCTACGAGATTCAGTGACATTGTCAGCAAAGTTACCTTACGCTCGGATGGCTGTCTCGCTGGGCTAATCGCTCGGATGGTCTGTCTTTTGGGGATTCTTAAAGGCGGGGATGCTAAACGGGGGATTCTGATTAGGGGACTATAAAAGGAAATTCTTAAAGGGAGATTCTGAATGGAGGACTATAAAAGGAGGATTCTTAGAGGGGGGATTCTAAAAGAGGGATTCTGAATGGGGGACTACAAATGGGGGATTCTTAAAGGGTGATTCTAAAGGGAGGATACTTAAAGTGGGGATTCTAAAAGGGGGATTCTAAAAGGAGGATTCTGATGGGGGACTATAAAAGGAGGATTCTTAAAGGGGATTCTGAATGGGGATTCTTAAAGGGGATTCTAAAAGGGTGATTCTGAATGGGGTACTATAAAAGTAGGATTCTTAAAGGGTGATTCCAAAAGGGAACTATAAAAGGAGGATCCTCAAAGGGGGATTCTAAAAGGTGAACTATAAAAGGAGGATCCTTAAAGGGGAATTCTAAAAGATGAACTATAAAAGGAGGATCCTTAAAGGGGGATTCTTAAAGCGGGATTCTAAAAGAAGGATTCTCAAACTTGGGATTCTAAAAGGAAGGATTCTTAAAGGGAGATTTTTAAGGCGGGATTCTAAAAGGAGGATTCTTAAAGTGGGGATTCTAAAGGGAGGATTCTTAGAGGAGGGATTCTAGAATGGGAATCATAAAAGGGGATTTTTAAAGGAGGACACTCTAAAAGGAGGATTCTAAAAGAGGAATTCTAAATGTGAGGATTCTAAAAGGAGGATTCTTAAATGAGATTCTAAATGGGAGATTCTAAAAAGGGGATTCTGAAAAGGGGATTCTAAAAGGAGGATTCTAAAAGTGCGAGTCTAAAAGGAGAATTCTAAAAGGGGATTCTAAAAAAGATTCTAAAAAGGGGATTCTAAAAAGACGACTCTAAAAGGAGGATCCTAACAATCAGATTCTAAAATGGGAATTCTAAAAGGAGGATTCTAAAAGGAGGAATCTAAATGAGCGAACTAAAAGGATGACTACAAAAGGAGATTTTTTACAAGGAGGATCCTAACAGGCAGATTCTAAAAGGGGGATTCTAAAAGGGAGGATTCTAAAAGATGATTCTAAAAGGGCGATTCTAAAAGGGGATTCTAAATGGGAGGATTCTAAAAGGGGTATTCTAAAAGAGGATCCTGAGAGGGGGTTAATCTAAAAGGAGGATTCCAAAAGGAAGGATTCTAAATGGGAGGATTCTAAAAGGGGATTCTAAAAGGAGGATTTTAAAAGGCAAACTCTAAAAGAGGATCCTGAGAGGGGGTTATTCTAAAAGGATTATTCTAAATGGAGGATTCTAAAAGGAGGATTCTAATTGGGAGGATTTTAAAAGGCGGGATTCTAAAAGGAGGATTCTAAAAGCGGGATTATAAAAGGGGAATCTAAAGGATCTAAGAAGGGATTCTAAAGGGGGTTTCTAGGAAAAGGATTCTGAATAAAGATTCTAAAAGAGGGATTCTAAAAGGAGGTATTTTTAAAAGAGGATTCTAAAAGATAGGGTGTCTCCGATTCTGCACAGAATCGCTTCGAGTTTATTTTGATCCGAAGACCAAAAGAAAGAGAGAGAGAGAGAGAGAGAGAGAGAGAGAGAGAGAGAGAGAGAGAGAGAGAGAGAGGAACCTTCTCTTGAAGCCCTCTAGATTAATGAACCACAACTTAAGTGGAGGTTTGTTTTCAAGATCAATGCAAAAGTTCGTAATTAGCTGAGGGCTGACGAAGGAATACATCCTGTGTCTTTCGGCTAGGAAAAATCAGTGGGATTTCTCTTAAGACTTTCTTCCAAGACTCTTTTCTCGAGACCTTCAGAAAGAACTGGATAAAATAGGACAGCCGTTGTCAGTGGGAGTTGTAGAGGGGAGGGGGTAGCTAAAATGGTCCAAATTTCGTCTTGATTAACGACGAGTTACGTCAACCGTCACGTCATCTTAGTAAACAGTTTCCAGAGTGCGATGGAGAGAAGATTAAGCCGGGGGTGGGGGAGAAAGGGAGAAGAGGGGGAAGGTTAAATTAATATTCAAGAGATTCAGTAAATCTTGCTCCTTGATATTAAAGGAATAAGCTGTTGCTATAGAGGAACTGCTAAACAAGTTCTATTGCACCAAATTGAATACTTAGGAAAAACCGAGCTGTTTCTTGATAATAATAATAATAATAATAATAATAATAATAATAATAATAATAATAATAATAATAATAATAATTACTGTTATTATTATTATTATTATTATTATTATTATTATTATTATTATAAAACGATGTCAGTGTTGTATAATGTTATTATATGCGATGACTACAGCTTTTAGTCTGAAAGATTATACTGTCCATGTTACAGTTCGTAAGTTAATGGGCGATGTATCTATTGTCAGTTGAGAGACGATGTATTCCTTGTAATTTCCTGTAGCTTCTGCAGGACCCCAGATAACTACAGTCAACAGAAGGGCAAAGTTACTTCAGCTAGGATGGGCATCAGACGACGATCGTTCCTTTAGATGATCTCTATGTCAGGTTTCCGGGATGATAATCGCGCTAGCGAGCAGAATGTTTATTGGTAACCTTAAGTTCATTTTCCAGGCACTTTGTGAGTCGTCTTTTGACGTTTGTCGTTTGTTTCTTCGTCCTAAACCAGGTTAGAATTGTAGCCTGAATAATCAGGTTCTTCATTTCCATAATTAGGATTTAATGTTTTCAGCTGAAAACTTTTTTTTTCTAAATAATGCTACGAAATCTGGAAGATAAGAATTCATTGTACCTGGAGCTTGTACAGACACAGATCTTAGGAATATGGGCAGGAAATTCTTTATATATTCTTCAAACTCCATAACTTCTAGATTCTTTTACATCACCTCTTGACCTTCCCAAACTTCTTGGGAAGTTTTAACGGATCCCTGTAGATTAATGAAACAGATCCCGGCACCACCTTGAAGAATTTATACACATAAGTTGATGCAACTGAAATCTCTTCAAGAAAGTTCGTCTCTGAAGCTTTATCTGAAGGAAGTTTAGTTCGGGTCCCGTTCTGTTCTTTGTTAGACTTTCTCTCTCTCTCTCTCTCTCTCTCTCTCTCTCTCTCTCTCTCTCTCTCTCTCTCTCTCTCTCTCTCTCTCCTATAAATATTCCTCGTTTTATTTTGCATTCAAGAAGCGAAATGAAATTCACTTTTCTGCTAAGTAAAACGATTTGGGATTTTGGAATAATTTCTTTCTCTCTCTCTCTCTCTCTCTTCTCTCTCTCTCTCTCTCTCTCTCTCTCTCTCTCTCTCACACACACACACACACACACACACACATAGCGCGTTCCATTTTCAATCTCATTCTGATCATATCTTAAAAAGAACAGATCTCCACATCAAACAACCTCAACTTACGATTGATATCTGAAACTGAATCAAGATTGAGAAAGGTTTTTGACAATTGGTTCAAATGAAACTTATTAATTATTATTTTTGTAATGCGTTTGAAATTATTGTTGGGAATATTTCAAAGCGAAAGCTATTGTTCTGGGACACTGGGTAGCTATTTGTTAGTAGTGCAGGGTTCGTCAACAGTCAGATAATAGCATTAATCCCCTTTCTGATAAATCCAATAGATTTATCAGAAGTACAAAGGTCCAGTAAATATTGATGGAATCATATCAATGTTTATTGTATGTCATGTTGTATATAATCAATAATGAATTCAGCTGTAAAGGGCTTAGTTGATATGCTTTTGTGTGTGCGTGTGTGTGTGTGTGTGTGTGTGTGTGTGGGATATGACCTGTTGACGTCATTATAGACTGTTATTAATTACAAATTTATAACTATTCAGAAATGGTTGGTTTAAATATTAGTTTGATATCTTTCTTTTAGGAAATAGGTAAGTAAATTCTTTACCTCGGTACCCAGTTTCACATCAAATGTTGGAATTTAGATGTTAAGTAAAACCAAAACTTTTGATAAATATTAGATATTAAATTCTGTGTTTAAAATATCTACAGAAAAAATTTTAAAACTATTCAGTATATGTAAAATATTAAGAGAATTACTCGCTTGAATATAATTTACAGATAGGTCAGTGGCACCGAGAGAATACTTAAAAGTAGAAGTAATTAATTACTGGGGTTTGAAGGCGAGAGGGTATAGTAAGTTTTCATCATCTACAGATGAAAACTTTGATTTTATCAAAGTGGAGAAAGGTGTTTAAGAATGTGTGTTGCTTCAAACATTTTTAGTTTTTCTGTAAAAGAAAACTGTTGTGCCGGCTTTGTCTGGCCGTCCGCACTTTTTTCTCTCCGACCTCAGATCTTAAAAACTACTGAGGCTAGAGGGCTGCAAATTGGTATGTTGATCACCCACCCTCCGATTATCAAACATACTAAATTGCAGCCCTCTAGCCTCAGTAGTTTTTATTTTATTTAGGGTTAAAGTTAGCCATAATCGTGCGTCTGGCAACGATATAGGCCAGGCCACCACCAGGGTGTGGTTAAAGTTTCATGAGCCGCGGTTCATACAGCATTATAACGAGACCACCGAAAGATAGATCTATTTTCGGTGGCCTTGATTATCCCTGTACAGAAAACTTGATTGCGCCGAAGAAACTTCGGCGGATTTTTTACTTGTTTAAGGTTGTATTTAAGGAATAATGAACTTTCCTATTCTAAAGAAAGAGAATTTGAAACAATTATATTGCTACTTTAAGCATTTTTCAAAGTTCTTCTTAAGGAATATTACAAATTCTCAATTACAAACTCTCACTCGAAAGAACGAGAATTAGTTCAGTGTTGCTTAATGCATTCTACTCAAGGGATAATGTAAGTTCTCACTTGAAAGAGAACTGAATCACCAACTGAATATGGTCTCGTTCGGTTTGAAACATCGAGAAGCAGCCAGGGTTGGACAGTTATAATTAACATAAAATAACCCAACTGACGAGCGTTCGTAGTAAGTAAATAACTGTACCTTCATGAAAATTAATTCCCTATTACAAACCTCAGTTACGTCAAAGTACTTCCTCCCCTGTAAAGCAGAGCTGACTAAAATCATTAATAACTTTTAGAACCCAAAACAGAAATAAAAATCTGCTGCGCCTCGACCTGTTTACCCATGTCAGAGTTGGCATAAGAAACCCCAGTATCCACTGGCCATTACAGAAGGATTTCCAGATTCATAAGGGCACACTGGCTCACTTAACGTTTATGGGGAGGGTTGGAATCCTAGGATGCAAGGAACAGAATCCTTTGAGGGGAAACTCTGGCTCAAATGGATTTTAAACAGATTTTAAACACGGGAAAGAAACATGGAACCATGTTGCTTTGGAAGTTGAGATCACCAGCAATTCTGAGATCAAATATGTCAGTTTGAGGGGATAATTTTCAGATAAATTATCAAACTAATGTGTTAGGAATGAGTTACATAATTAAGTGATGAATTGCATACGCTATCTCTAATTAATAAGGAAGGGAATGTCTACATACTCGCATTTTGGGTGGTTGTGTCTGAGTATTGCAGAACTATTCCCTCGATATTTGCATTCCTCAAATTGCAAACCACTTAGTCTGGATATGATTAATTCTCTCTCTCACTCTCATCTAAGACATACTCTCTCCCTCGCTCTCACTCTGATCAAAAGCATTCTCTCTCTCTCTCTCTCTCTCTCTCTCTCTCTCTCTCTCTCTCTCTCAGTCTAAGTCATCTTTCTCTCTCTCACTCTCATGTAAGACATTCTCTCTCTCTCTCTCTCTCTCTCTCTCTCTCTCTCTCTCTCTCTCTCTCTCTCTCTCTCTCTCTCTCTCTAAAACCAGCAACCGCCCACCACCATCACACAAACCCAAGACCTATCCTCTTTCTAAAAGATCCAATCCTGCAGGAGAACGAAGCCTCTCGTAAACACAGGATCAGCAACACCAACACAAAACGCCTCCCCTACGATCCCATTAACAAAACATAGAGGGGTCAGACAGAGATGCCCTTTTGTTAAGGCAATTTGACGGAGGCTCTCCCGATCTTGTGTGATTATCTGCAGGCCTTCTAGGGACGTAGGGACGACAGAACATCGTCAGCAGCAGCTCAGGGCAAAACCCTTTTTCTGTTTTCAAGAGGAATGGTGTTAGTGTGGACATGTAAACTCGTTGTTTGTGATGATCTTGGAAATTGTCACACAGGAGGATGAGAGTGAGAGACGGAATGTTAGACGTGTGTAGGCGATTTTGTTTATTACTGATAAATGGAACTGGCTTGCTCGTTTAAATATGTACACACGTTCGCTTCGTCTCTTAAAAAACATACTTTTCTTTCTTTTATGACATAAAAATGTGTATAAACACACACATATATATACATACACATACACACACAACTCACACACACACACACACACATATATATATATATATATATATATATATATATATATATATATATATATATATATATATATATATATATATATATACATATATATACGTTAAAAAAGAAGAAGAAGATATATATATATATATATATATATATATATATATATATATATATATATATATATATATATATATTTATATATATTATATATAATATTATATATATATATATATATATATATATATATATATATTATATATATATTTATATATATATATATATATATATAGAGAGAGAGAGAGAGAGAGAGAGAGAGAGAGAGAGAGAGAGAGAGAGAGAGAGAGCCAGCCATCATCATTCCTGTTTCTCAGGACCAATTCCACAAAGGCATTGGTTGGCCAGTTGGAAAAAATGTCACCAAGAAAATATATAAAGCCTCTTAAACAAAAGTCTTAATCGCTCATATATTTATACATACAGTATGTTTCCTTTACTACAAGGTAGAAGGATATATTATTGTTTAGACTAGTAGTATCAATTTTGTGTTGCAGTTTATTATGTAAACTGAATTTTTTTCTTATTTTGCAGGTTTGAGTTTCTAGCAAGTGCTGTTAATAGGCATCAAGTTGCTGTTCGTAGGATCTCTGGAACCTAGAATGGAGGATGTATCCTAAAGTAAGTGTAATCAGAATTTGAATCCTGGAAGAACATTCAGTTTAAAAATGTCTGGAATGCCTGAGTGTACACTTATATATTCTTGTATATAACCTCATTTTGAAAAATGAAATCTAAACTGACCCTTTCCCATATATCAAATTCTGGAACATCCCCATTTTGAAAATCTGGAACATCGCCCCATTTTGGAAAATTAAATTCTTAACTGATCCTTTATCATATCTCAAATTCTGGAACATCGCCCCATTTTGGAAAATTAATTTCTTAACTGACTCTTTATCAAACCTCAAACTCTGGAACATTGCCCCATTTTGGAAAATGAAATTCTGAACTGTCCCTTTATCATATCTCAAATTCTGGAAGATAACCCCATTTTGGAAAATGAAATTTTTAACTGACTCTTTATTTTATCTTAATTTCTGGAACATCGCCCCATTTTGGAAAAAGAATTTCTTAATTGACTCCTTATCATATTTCAAATTCTGGAACATAACCCCGTTTTGGAAAATAGAATTTTAAACTGAACTTTTTTTCACATCTCAAATTCTGGAACATAACCCCATTTTGGAAAATAAAATTGTAAACTGACCTTTCATCATAATTCTCGAAGTCTGGAACGTCATACCATTTTTGAGCAAAAAGGAAACTCATGATTGGGCTCTCTGCTGTCAGACCATAATCCCATTGAAGCAATTTTCTTCCATCCTTTCAAACCTGATGGAATAAAAAAAAAAAAAAGGGAGAAGAAGCTAAATTCCTTCCGCATCTGGTTATATAATTCTGCTTCTTCATGTCAGTGACGGGAGAGAGAGCCCCAGGACCCAGGTAGCTCTTTTCCAGCAATCTCTGGAAGGCATAAGACTCTCTCCTTCCAGGTCTTTTCATGTCACTGTTGGGAATCTTTATTCATCTTTATTCATCTCAAATTGGATCACGGTTGCAGTCACCACGATTCTCCTTTTTTGCTTGCTCCCTCATTCTCCGACGTGAGGCCACGTTCTCTTGGCGTTTTCTTGACGGTAAAAAAAAAAGCTTTCAAAGCCACGAATCATTTTAATAAAAACGGGATCATTTTAAAAATTCAATGGTGGTTAAATATCTTGATGCATATATGTTCCCTGTATGAATTCGGGGTTTTGCTATGAAAGATGATATCTATTTTATTTCCCATTCCGATTTCCTTAATGTATTTAAGTGGAAATTCGATCCTGATTGTTAGGAAATTTATAAATTTCTAAATGGGTTTCAGTAGAAATTTCAGTCCATATTATTAGGAAATTTAATCCAGAATTTCCATAATGTGTTCATGATTGGAAATTTCCGTCCATATAATTAGGAAATTTACGAATTTCCGTAATGTGTTTCAGTGGAAATTCCAATCCATATTGTTAAGAAATTTACGAATTTCCATAATGTGTTCATGTGGAAATTTGATCCAAATTATAAGGAAATTAATAAGTTAAGCCTACCTTGTCGCGTTTGTAATTACAAGACAATATGTTGATTAATTATTTTCATAAGATATTTCATTTAACTGACTGATTTGATCTTGATCAAAACGAAATAATAGGTTGTGATCTTGGGTTAACAATTGTGAATTGTTACACCCTTCCTCCTTGGTAACAATCTTACAATATTACAACTACAGAAAAGTTCAGCTCAGTCCCATCAAAAATAATTATTCTTTCTAATGAATACCAAATAATGACGTCACTCTCATTATATGACGAATGAGAATCCATAATGAGAATATGACGACGATGATGATGACGATGATGATGAGATCCATTTAAGGGGAGGCAATGGAGAATATAATGATGATGAGACACATTAAAATGGGGGCAACGACGAGGACCAACGATAAGGAAACTTTCTTACTCTCTGGAATCTAATAAATTTTCCAGATTTCGACCACTTGGTGACTTCCAAATTTCTTCTAATCTTCCCAGGAGGAAAGTCGAGGAAAGACCCGAATTTGGCATCGACCCCCCACCGGGACAATTAGCACTTATCAGGATCCATTAAAAGGGACGTTTTGGGACAATTCCGTTTGACACAAAAATAAAAAGTTTTTATCGATTTTCATTAAATGAAGAAACGAGCCTTGAATTGGTGAAGTTCGATTGAATTTGGCCAATCGTTTCCTTTTTTTCCATCGTTTCTGCCTAAATGAGGGTTGCTCGATTTTTCCTACATTCTTAAAAAAACCACGTTTTTATGAAGTATTACTTCAAAACTCACAGCTTGCTTTGTATCAAATCGATTGATATATATATAGTATACATGATTAAATATTTTGTGATGTATATCATGCGAACTTCATCCTTTATAGTATATATTATATATATATATATATATATATATATATATATATATATATATATATATATATATATATATATATGTGTGTGTGTGTGTGTGTGTGTGTATATATATATATATATATATATATATATATATATATATTTATGTATGTTTGTTTATGTGTGTGTATGTTTGTGTATTCCTACTTGTATTGGGAGAAGAGAGAGAAAGAGAGAGAGATGAACCTAGTAATTTTCTGGCCATAATTCTCAAGACGACCCTACCAGGACACTTAAATATTTACTGTCTTCAGTCATTACCTGGCTTAAAATCCCATCAGCGTAAGGAAGAAATTGAATGACCTAGCCACAATCTGTGCTTATTACACTGATATTAGATTGAAAGTCACAAACAGGTAGAATTAATACTTAATTTTGTCTTGAATAGAAAAATGTATTATTGACCTCAGAGTAATGCTTCAAATTATTATTATTATTATTATTATTATTATTATTATTATTATTATTATTATTATTATTATTATTATTATTATTATTCAGAAGATGAAGACCCTGTTCATATGGAAAAAGCCCGCAGGAGCCATTGACTTGAAATTCAAGCTTCCAAAGAATATGGTGTTCATTCGAACGAAGTGACAGATAGTAATGGGAAATGGAGGATATCAGTTATTAGAAAAATAGATCAATCAACAAATTAATAAATAAATAAAAAATATAAAAATGTGGCTAAAATATTAAAACACAAGTTGAATTGTAGTAAGTTACGAAGATATTAGTTATAGAAAGAGGATATCAGTTATTAGAAAAATAGATCAATCAACAAATTAATAAATAAATAAAAATGTGGCTAAAATATTAAAACACAAGTTGAATTGTAGTAAGTTAGGAAGATACTAGTTATAAAAAATCAAAATTCAAAAGCTTGATAATTATATTGAGGTGCAGATATTGCACATTACTCTCACTAGGATACAGAGTAATCTAAAAATCCTTCTCTTAGGATATCCCGCCTCAGGATTGACAGAGACCATCCTTGGATATGACAGGGTGGGCCAAAAAAAGTTTCGGGTCCTCAGGTCAGGTCACCATTCCATCCTTCAAAGTCTGCGACAATGGAGGGGTCAGCCCCGACTGAGTTTGGCTTTGTCAATCCTTCAATGTGACAGGAATCACAGGGAAAAGGAGAGTTGGCCGAGGGAAAGAGAAAGAAAGTGGTTTTCCCAAACTTTCGTTTCCTTAAACTTTCACTTTTAATAGGTCTCTTCACTTTCCTGTAAGTGAAAGCTTCATCAAAATTAAATCCCAGTTGCTTTCTCCATAATTGAATGTGTTAGCAATCACAGGGAAAGGAGAGTTGGCTGAGGGAAAGCGAAAGAAAGTAGTATCCTAAACTTTCACTTGGTTTATGTCGACTGAGGTTCACTAAAGTGAAAGTGTCATAAGAGTGAAGTCCTTGTTGACTAAAGTATTGTCCTTGAACTTTCGTTTCCCTAAACTTTCACTTGTTGTAGGTCTCTTGGCTTTCCCTAAAGTGAAAGTTTCATAAAAACAAATATTTATATATATAATGTATATATACACATATATACATACATACAAATATATAATATATATATATATATATATATGTAGATATATATAATAGATATACATATACATCTATATATTAATATATATATCTATATACAATTATCATTGTGCAATTATTGTGCAATGCAGTTCAAAAGAACTAGATTGCAAGACGTGAATGCCAAGGGCACCTCACCCTTACCCTTCAGTACTTCTGAAGATGTGCAGATATTAAACATTGATTACTCTGCAATCTGTGCAGCGAAGATTTTCAATTTCAATAATTGCAAAGTCTCTGAAACATTTCATTGCTTCTCAAATGGAAATATTCTCTTTAATAATCCCATGAAAGGGAAGGAGTATCAAGAGGGAAAGGTTTAACCCAAGGGTTTAACCCGATGGTTTAACCCCCAAGGTTTAACTTAGAGGTTTAAGCCAAAATTTTAACGTAAACGTTTAATCCAAAGGTTTAACACGAAGGTTTAATCCAATGGTTTTATTCAAAGATGTAACCCTAAGGTTTAACCCAGAAGTTTAACCCAGAAGTTTAACCCAAAACTTTAACCCAATGGTTTAACCCAAAGACTTAACCCAAAGACTTAACCGAAAGATTTAACCCAAAGGTTTAACCCAGAGGTTTAACCGAAAGATTAAACCCCAAGGTTTAACCTAAAAGTTTACCCCAAAAGTTGAACCCAAAATTTTAACCCAAAGTTTTTTAACCTCAACGTTTAATCCAGAGAATTAGCCTAAAGGTTTAACCCAAAGACTTTACCAAAAGCTTTAGCCCAAAGGTTTAACAAAAAGATTAAACCCAAAGGTGTAACCCAGAGGTTTAACCCAAAGGTTTTATTCAAAGATTTAAATCAAAGGTGTAACCCAAAGGTTTTGAACCTAAAGGTTTAACCCAAAGACTTAGCCCAAACATTTAGCCCAAAGCTTTAACCCAAAGAGTAAACCCAAAGGTTTAACCCAAAGGTTTAACCCGAAGACTTAACCCAAAGCTTTAACCCAAAGAGTAAACCCAAAGGTTTAATCCAAAGACTTTAACCCAAAGCTTTAACCCAGAGATTAAACCCAAATGTTTAACCCAAAGATTTAACCCAGAGAGAGAGAGAGAGAGAGAGAGAGAGAGAGAGAGAGAGAGAGAGAGAGAGAGAGAGAGGGAGAGGGAGAGAGAGAGCCTGACTAATCTTTAGCCTCTAAGAGGCTTAACGTATTCAGAGTCAAGCTCTGAACGTTTAGCCTTCCATCAGGTAATCGCGTTACCTGCCACAGAAGAATTGAACGCGAGACATCATTCGCTATAAAAACAAGGATGCAGATAAATAAATAAATAAACAGATAGATAAATATACAAATTAATATATATATATATATATATAGAATTATATATATATATATATATATATATATATATATATATATATATATATATATTTGTATTTCCATCTTTTATATTTTATTCATTTGTGTATATATATAATTATTTACTTTTTATTTATAAATTTATTTAAGTTTTTTATCTTCATTTTAATTTTTATCTTTATTAATATGTTTTTTCATATATATATATATATATATATATATATATATATATATATATATATATTTATTTATATATATGCACATGTATATATACATATGCATATTCATATATGGATAAATGAGTAGATCAATAAAAATAAAATAAAAAGACAGGTGAAAATAAAAATAATTAAATAATTAATAAATAAAAAGTAAAAATATACATATATATACAAATAAATAGAACATAAAAGATGGAAATATAAAAATGCAAATACAAATAACTAGATAAGTTAGTAAATAATAAAAGATTAAAAAATAAAAGAATATAAAAATTAAAAATAGAAATATGATAAATAATTAATATATAAAGAATAAGAAATAAAAAACGAAAAATTATAAAATGAAGAAATAAATTAATTAATCAATAAAGTAATAAAATATGAAATATAAAAAAATGCAAAAATACAAAAAAATACAAAAATAAAAAAATACATATATAAATAAACAAATAAATAAAAGAAATTAATAAAGATTGACGAAGCACCTTTGACATTTGTTACTCTCAGTTAGGCCAAGTGAATCGAGGTGAAAACGCTACAGTTACTGTGAACAGTTTTGTTTATTTTTATAAGAAAATTGGGGACAGACACAGCCAGCCAGCGTGATGAAAAAAAGTTGAGAAATATGTTTTTTTTTTTATTCGGTTCCCCCAAAAAAAATCCTACAAAAAAGATTGCTAGTAGTTGAGTTTTCCTTTGCACTACAAAGCTATAGGCTGGTGTTCGTGTCATGTAAACATTGAGTGAATGTGTTCTGAAGTTTAATTGTTGATGAAATTTTGCATATTTAGACTTTAGATATATTCATCACGTTTTCCTGTTTGTTTAGGTTAACATACGACGCCCAAACGTGCCAAAATATCTGCAGAAACTCTTTATATTTACGCAGAACAGAAACAAAATTATGAGGGGAAAATAGAAGTTTAACAGTTGATTAAAATATCATATACGTAGACTCTCCATAATACGATAATATTTTCATATTTCTTCAGGTTTACAGACGACGCCAAAACGCGCCAAAATATCAACAGAAATTCTTTTTATTCCCATAAAATCGGAACGAAATTACGATGGAAAATGAAGAAATCGTATGTCTTCCAAACTCAATTGCACCTCCAGCAACTCCCTCGAGAATTGTCACTAATATCTTCCAGATAGAAGGAGAAAATAAAACTGGAACTCGGACACACGAGAAGATATACCCCTGTTATCCCCTGGGAGTTAAAACCTTGAAAAACAAGTAAAAAATGGGCCGAAGTTTCTTCGGCGCAATCGAGTTTTCTGTGCAACCGCTACAGCTGATAATCAAGGCCACCGAAAATAGATCTATTTTTCGGTGGTCTCGGTATAATGCTGTATGAGCCACTGCCCGGTGGTGGCCTTTCCTATATCGTTGCCAGACGCACGATTATGGCTAAATTTAACATTAAACAATATAAAATTACTGAGGAGGCTAGAGGGCTGCAGTTTGGTATGTTTGATGATTGAGGATGGATGATCAACATACCACCAGCAGCCCTAGCCTTAGTAGTAGATCTGAGGGCGGACAGAAATCACAGAGCGGACGGACGGACAAAGCCGGCACAATAGTTTTCTTTTACAGAAACCTAAAAACATGGATTCTTCCGCTTCTGATCAGGTGCAATTATTGAAGTTTGATGACAAGCTGGTCACCTTCGACTGCGTTGAGGTTCGAGTTACTCTTTTGGGGGGAAAGGCTGTCAAAGCAAGTGTAATGCAGAAGGAAACTATATTAACCGAATCCAAAATATCAGTGGCACTTTAGAGAGAGAGAGAGAGAGAGAGAGAGAGAGAGAGAGAGAGAGAGAGAGAGAGAGAGAGAGAGGGTCACTTCCGGAATTTCATGGGATTTCAAACGAGGTCGCGTTCAGGACGGCTCCAGCAGTGAGATTAAAACATTAATTTGAAAAACGAAATCCCTGAATAGGATTTTGTAAAGAACGGAATATCCAGTTTCCCATGTCGAGAGAGATAGGGAGGTGAACGTCATACGATTTAGCTTTTGAGGAAATTATTCTTTTTAGCTAAAAGATATTAATATTTTTTACTCATTTTGTGCTGAATCTTTTATGTTTTGTTTCAAAGGTTTTTACTTATGGTGTGGAGTGAAAAGCATTAATTTTTAACTATCTTTCAGGAGATGAGCGGTGAATATCATACAGTTTAGCTTTTGGGGAAATGAAACTTTTTTGCTAAGTAATATTAATAGTTTTTATTCATTTTGTGATGAATCTTTTAAATGTTTCATTGCAAAGGTTTTCGTTTATAGGGTGGAGTGAAAAACATTAATTTATCGACTTTTCAAACAACGCACAATGTAGCTTTTGGGAAAATGATATTTTTTGCCAGAATGATTATTAGGTTTGATTTATTTTGTATTGAACCCTTTATCTATTTTATTTTTCAAACGTCTTTACTTACACTGAAAAGTGAAAAACATTCATTTTTCTACTTGTCAGAGGACCAGCGGTGAATATCATACAGTTTAGTTTATTGAATCTTTTATCTGTTTTGTTTCACTGGTCTATATTTATAGTGAGGACTGAAAAACATTTGCTTATCTACTTTCCAGGAGGCCAGTGGTAAACAACATATAATTCAGCTTTTAGGAGTTAATTTGTTTATCTGTAGTTCTTAATCACTTTGAATCATTTCATACCGAATTCTTCACTGAATTTTGATTCACTGGTCTTTATTTACAGCGACTGAGGAGTTGAAATAATTCATCCATCTACTTTTTATTGAAATTCGTCTCTGATATTTTTTCTAGTGATCCACTGACTCACTGAAATATATTGGAAAGTGGATCAGGTACAAAAAACTGAAATCCGTTTTTCATATATTTTGTTTGACTTTTTCTTAACTGACAGATAACTGCGTCACCTAAGGTTTTCGGTAAGGTTAGAAATATTTCTTTAATAGGACTTTGTCACTGTTCCATCTGCAACAAACCTTGTGGGAAAATCATTTCGTTAACGGAAATATTATCTAGTTTAAGTTTGTACACGTAATAATTATTATTTATCTTTCCTCCACGCCTTCCACATACGTAATAATGCGTACATGCTGGCGAGGAGGAAGGATACACACATGCACGCACACACATATATATATATATACACACACACACACACACACATATATATATATATATATATATATATATATATATATATATATATATATATATATCTACATACATATATTATATATATGCATGTATATATATATATATATAATTACATATTATATATATGTAATAAATCATTTGAATAAGATATTCCTGAGTGTTTCATTCTACAAGAAAGAGAGAGAGAGAGAGAGAGAGAGAGAGAGAGAGACAGACAGACAGACAGACAGACAGAGAGAGAGAATTATAGATCACTTGAATAAGATAATCTGAGTGTTTTCACTTACAAGAGAGAGAGAGAGAGAGAGAGAGAGAGAGAGAGAGAGAGAGAGAATTGTGAGCATAGATCACTTGAATAAGATAATCTGAGTGTTTTATCTCCACAAAGAGAGAGAGAGAGAGAGAGAGAGAGAGAGAGAGAGAGAGAGAGAGAGAGAGAGAATTGTGAGCATAGATCACTTGAATAAGATAATCTGAGTGTTTCATTCCACAAGAGAGAGAGAGAGAGAGAGAGAGAGAGAGAGAGAGAGAGAGAGAGAGAGATCTTCAGGAGTCAGTGCGCAGAATACCAGCCTCGTAGACGGTTATAACTCTCCTACAGGCGAACAAACAGACAGACTCTACGGAAACCCAGTCTAACGCAGCAATAGGTATGTAATTAGCATCCGGAGTGACAAGCGAGATAGCATCCAGCTGGTGGCAGCGTTCAGGTAGTTTCTCTTGGCACGGGTGGTAAGACCACCTACCCTGTAACGGTGCCGTAACAGGAAGTATGACAAAGACGGAGGAAGAGAAGAATAGACGCAGCAGAGATGAGAATGTTAAGGTGGATGTCTGGTCTAACGAAGGAAGGGAATATAGAAATTGGCCCAAGGCAAAGAGCTGGGAACTATATGGTCATTCGGCCCTGAATGGGAAATTGACAGTAGAAAGGGTTTTAAAGGTGTAACGGGGGGGAAATCTCAAAGCAGTTGCACTAGGAAGCAATTGTTTAGAGGGGGTGAAAAGTAACTTAAGTAATGTCTACAGTGCACCGCATGAGGTGCACTGAGAGGGCTAGAAACAGGCTATGCCCTAAAATGGAAGATTGGAAGATCAAAACTGAGATAGCATAGTTTTACTGCCTACTGATTTGCAGACAAACTAAATAAAAGCACTGGAAATCATTCTGACTGCAGTAACTTGTGTATTGGTGTTTCACGAGCCCAATAGGTGGCTTATCTCCAATTTCGAAAAAAATACAAAACTGAGAAAATGGGAGATACTGCAGTTTTCACTGCTTTACTACTGATTTTGCAGATGCTGCAAATGGGACCCCTAAACTGCAAATATTAAAACAATGAAGAATCTGAAAACTTTTACAAAACTGAGAAAATAGTAGAACTGCAGTTTAACTTGCCTTACTACTATTAGTGTTAAATAAAACACTGAAGAAATTCTGAAACTGCAGTAACTTGTGGTGGTAGGTATCTCAATTTCGAAAATTTTGCAGATACAAAACTGAGAAAAATGGTAGATATTGCAGTTTTCCCTTGCCTTACTACTGATTTTGCAGAAACTGCAAATGGGGCCCCCCTAAATAAAGCACTGTAGAATCATTCCGAAACTGCAGTAACTTGTGTATTAGTGTTTCAAGAGCCCAATAGGTGGCATATCTCAATTTCGAAAATTTTGCAGATACTGCAGTTTTCCATTCTAGAGCTGTATGGAGATGGCTGCATAAAGGCAGAAGAAGAAGAATACGAGGAGGAAGACCAATAGAGATTGTGTGAGGGAAGACTTGAGAGAGAAGAGGCTGGACGAAGCAGAATCGCACCGCGGAGGCAGATGGAAGATGCGCATTTCAAAACGGCGGTCCCCTAAAGAAACGGGGCTAAGCTGAGAATATAGGATCAGTTCCCTTCGTAGGAAATGTCACGCAGATGTTACCTGGAAAGGTTACCTGTTCATGAAGAGAATCTGGATGCTCACTGGGGGTTAAAGTGTTTGGAAAGCGACAAATCTCAAATCCTCTCCAGGGAATTATTTACGGAACATACGAGCTTTGGAACCGAGAACTGAAAACGCCAGAGAGAGAGAGAGAGAGAGAGAGAGAGAGAGAGAGAGAGAGAGAGAGAGGAGCTAATGTCAAATTGAATTGTTAATCATTCATCAGGTACAAAAGTCAGATATATCGTTTCATTTTACGTTTTTTTTTTTTCTTATTGGTTCTTAACAATTTTTTCGTTCTTTTTTACATTTTACGTTTAGTCATATCGTTTTAATGCTCGTTCATTGAGCTTTTTTTTATTTTCTAGAATTTCTTTTCCTATTTTTGTTTTTTTAGTTTTTATATTCAGATATATCGTTTTATTTTGCGTTGATTCTTTTTGGCCGATTATTATTATTATTATTATTATTATTATTATTATTATTATTATTATTATTATTATTATTATTATTATTATTATTATTATTATTTTGCATTTTTTTATATTTTATCCATTTATCTAGATACAGTATGTTTACATTTGTCAGTGATTAAACTTCAAGTTATCTTAAGAAGCCTCTTATCGTTTTAAAATATCTAAGCCTTCTTCCTACACCCCCCAACCCCTCTTCCTCCTCCTCATCCCCTCCCCCTCCACCACCACCACCTCCACCTCCTCCTCCTCCTCCTCCTCCTCCTCCTCCTCCTCCTCCTCCTCCTCTCCTCCTCCTCCTCCTCCCCTCCTCCTTCTGAAAGACTTTAATGAGAACTCTGTGCATTCCCATGTAATCCCTAATGAGCAACAACCCACCTCAGCCAAAACATCTTTTGGGGAGTAAAGATATTGAACACAAAAAGACAGTGTATTCTTAACTTCGTCTTCGCTTCATGAGTATTTTGGTTTATTTAATATTTATTTCTTTATTTATTTATTTTTTATTTATTTTTATTTGTTTCTGTTTATTTAGTCTTTGGTTGCATTTAAATAATAATAATAATAATAATAATAATAATAATAATAATAATAATAATAATAATAATAATAATAATATCCTTTACTTCAACTCAGAGACAATATCATATGCAGAGTTAGACAAGGTAACAGATAATCTTACAATGGGGATATTCATATTTTTTTGTTATAAGATGAAACCATGCGAGAGAATTAGCCATAAAAATTCGGATTAAATAATTAAATTAAGTCATTATTTTTGGCAAAAATAATGGAAACATCTATTCATCTGTTGGTATACGAATAACATACAATACAAACAAGTAAAAAATGCGCCGAAGTTTCTAAGGCGCAATCGAGTTTTCTGTACAGCCGCTACAGCGTATAATCAAGGCTACCGAAAATAGATCTATCTTTCGGTGGACTCGCTATAATGCTGTATGAGCCGCGGCCAATGAAACTTTAACTACGGCCCGGTGGTGGCCTTGCCTTTATAGTTGCCAGACACACGATTATGGCTAACTTTAACCTTAAATAAGATAAAAATTACTGAGGCTAGAGGGTTGCAATTTGGTATGTTTGATGACTGGAGCGTGGATAATTAACATACCGATTCGCAGCCCTCTAGCCTCAGTAGTTTTTAAGATCTGAGGGCGGACAGAAAAAGTGCGGACGGATAGACAAAGCCGGGACAATAGTTTTATTTTACAGAAAACTAAAGCAGACGACTACGATTGAATTATATGTCCAGGATAAGTGACTGGTACAATACATGTACTTACGTTACCGGGGTCTAAGCGATGATAGGCAGGGCAGCCGATCGAGACTGCAAAGTCTACCCCAAAGCTAAATCAAAGTCATTCAAAAGAAGTCATCGTCCTTACCCCATACAAGTTGGAAAAAAGGCACGTTAACAGAAGAAGAAGAAGAAGAAGAAGAAGAAGAAGAAGAAGAAGAAGAAGATAAGTGAAACAAATAGACCTGATCTCGGAGAAGTCAGAGTTCTTAGCGAAAAGGCTTTAGAAAACGAAAGAAATCCGTACCTTTCACGTTAATTATGAGGCCCAACGTTGTAAAGGGTCTTTGTGCCCAAAAAAATTAGGAGAGCTTTTTGTGAAGTTAAGTAACAGCCGTTTCCAACATTGTATGACAGTTTACTGTCCACTTCTCAAGCCTGTTTACGATCCCTGGCTGTCTTCTCGTATTCAGCAGTTTCTGGGTTCCTTTTTTACCTTCTGCTCAAAGGACATACGTTATGGAACTATAAACCCTCTCTCTCTCTCTCTCTCTCTCTCTCTCTCGCTGGCTGGATACAGAAAATATTGGCGAGAAAGTTAATGATTTCCAGCAACAGTATTTGGCGAGTTATGCTTTTGGAATGATACTCTCTCTCTCTCTCTCTCTCTCTCTCTCTCTCTCTCTCTCTCTCTCTCTCTCTCTCTCGGTAACTGGACACTTAAAATATTCACTAGAAATTCAGTTATTTCTAGCGACAATGACAATGTTTGGAAAATTATCCTTCTGAAATGACTCTCTCTCTCTCTCTCTCTCTCTCTCTCTCTCTCTCTCTCTCTCTCTCTCTCTGAAAGAATACGGCACAAATCTTCCAGAATCTTTGCTAATAATTCATATTGAATTTACGCTTTTGTCACTGAAAAAAAATAAATTCAAGAGAGAGAGAGAGAGAGAGAGAGAGAGAGAGAGAGAGAGGGGAGTGTACCGAGATAGCTCTCATTCTTCACAAAACTCCCTTAATCTATTTTGAATTGTGTCACATTTTTTCTCCCTCATTCACAGAAGCACATAAGATACACGGCCGCGTTCAATAGAGACGGTAACGTTGCCTAATTCAGCTTTTCGTGTGAGATTGAATTATAGCCGTAAAAGTTTCAGAAAGCAACGAATTGAATCGATGGAAATTTTATATGAGGAAATGTGTGAATTTCTTCAGTACTAAAAGAGGTGCCATTTTATGATTGAAATTAATCAACTATTAGACGTACAAAAAATTTTTCATCAATTCAATTTATCATTTTTTCATTTGCAGAAACTACTAAAAATTCAGTTTGTGTAAAAATACTGTATTTCTACTATGGCACAAAATATTCTGTAAACTATTCTACGTTAAATTTAGGTATGTCACTTATGCCCTCAACTATATATACATATGTATATATATATGTGTGTGTGCGTGAGTATGTGTGTGTGTTTGTGCATATATATATATATATATATATATATATATATATATATATATATATATATATATATGTGTGTGTGTGTATATATATATATTTTTTCACTATAGAAAAAATATCATATACACTATATTTATTTCAGTCTAGATATATATATATATATATATATATATATATATATACATATATAATTTCATATATATACATATATATATGTATATTTATTTTTCACTATAGAAAAAATATCATATACACTATCCTAACTCCAATCTAGATATGTCATTTATGCCATTAACTAAATGTGATAATCATTCACACTAACTGTCAATTTCAATAATCAAAGTCTTGCTTATCATTACCAGATTATAGATTTCACTTACGACTTAAACTGAATGTAATAATTATTCACACTAACTGTCAATCTTGCTCACCAGATTTCTAGTTATCACTATTAACTCATCCCTGCTACGGAGGAATGCTCCTTAAATGCCAGAACGTTGATAAGAACTTGATGTGGAGGAAGCTGTCTGTCAGTTCTAAGGGGAGAATCTCTGCCCTTAATACGCAAGTTGCTTAATTGGTATTCAGAGATAAGCCACTGATTAAATGGAATCCTTATCAGGGTGTCTCGGTAGATTACACAGAGAGAGAGAGAGAGAGAGAGAGAGAGAGAGAGAGAGAGAGAGAGAGAAGAGGGAGGGAGAGAGAGAGAGAGATAAAGAGAGAGAGACTGAATTTCTTGGAACATGGATGTCTGAAACTGGCTTAATATGATTTATATAACACGGGTATATATATATACATATATACATGTATCCTATTTTCAAACGATTGCAAGCTCGATTGAATAATTTGTTACATGTTGTATTAATTGTAAGAAAACTCAAATCATTGTATGTGTGTGTATATAATATATATATATATATATATATATATATATATAGAAAGAGAGAGAGAGAGAGAGAGAGAGAGAGAGAGAGAGAGAGAGAGAGAGGGAGAGAGAGAGAGAGAGAACTTATGAAGATACTTCTTATTTGAGAAAGATATATATATATATATATATATATATATATATATATATATATATGTATGTATGTATGTATGTATGTATGTATATATATATATATCTATTCTCTAGAGACAAAGAGACAGAGAGAGAGAGAGAGAGAGAAGAGAAGAGTCAAAGTGGGAAAAGTACTCCAGTTCAAGAGAGACCCAGAGGAATTTTAAGAAGGTAGGAGAGAGGGAGGAGAGAAAATTGGGGAAAAGAATTTTGACAAAGTTCGGTAATTCGCTTTCAACAAGGCGTGGGAAAAGTGAGAGGTTTCATAGGACCCTCAGTAGGGGAAATCCTTTGAGAGAGAGAGAGAGAGAGAGAGAGAGAGAGAGGGGGCGATTTTGGATATTTATATGGATATGAGTTATATATGTTGAACACTACTTTGTTTGGAGAGAGAAAGGAGAGAGAGAGAGAGAGAGGTTTTTGGAAATTTATATGCATATGAATTACGTATGTTAAACACTATTTTATTTGAGAGAGAGAGAGAGAGAGAGAGAGAGAGAGAGAGAGAGAGAGAGGTTTTTGGAAATTTATATGCATATGAATTATAGATGTTAAACAGTACTTTATTTGGAGAGAGAGAGAGAGAGAGAGAGAGAGAGAGAGGTTTTTGGGAATTGATATGCATGTGAATTATGTATGTTAAACAGTACTTTATTTGAGAGAGAGAGAGAGAGAGAGAGAGAGAGAGAGAGAGAGAGAGAGAGAGAGAGAGAGGTTTTTGGGAATTTATATGCATGTGATTTAAGTATGTTAAACAGTACTTTATTTGGAGAGAGAGAGAGAGAGAGAGAGAGAGAGAGAGAGAGAGAGGCCAATAAAATTACCTTTTCCATGGTCCTAACATTCCTGTGAAAAACAGCAGATGGCCACCTGATCTATGGGCTCCAAAGACCGTAACCAATAGGTAACAATAACAATAACTCATGACTAAGAGATGATCTAGGTGACAGTCTTATTACCTTTTCGTTCCTTCTCCCCTCCCCTCCCCCTCTCCAAACTCCCCTCTCCCCCCTTTACCTGGCCATCCTACATCCCCTAACCCCGCCCCCCCAAAACTTCAGACACTTGGTAACAGCTGTTCTTGCTCTTAATATTTATCATTTATCTTGGAATGTTTGCAATGCTTCTCTGAATTGAATCTCTTATAATGATATTTTAGCCTGTTCTTTCCAGCAACTGTTACTAATTATTATTTTAAATGTGTGTACCCCCATATTGGTTATATGATATTTAAAATTAATATTGAATGGAAATATTTACATATAATATCACTATGTTAAGACGAGATGTGTAATGCTTTGTAATGTTAATTTGGAGAGTAAGAAACGCAATATTTTCATTACCACTTGAATAACTTTCAATTTCATTTTCATCCAACCGAGCATTGAGAATCAGTTACCATCTCTCCACATCCCCCTAAAAGAATCTAAATTACTATTCGATTACATTAAAGTGATGCCAGAAAATTACTTTATTCATATGACATAATCCACATTTCCCATCCTATAGTGATATTCTCATCGTCAGTTTGGACTATACAATTTCATTTTTATTCCCTTGAGCATTAAAAATCAGCTACAATCTCTTCACATTCCCCTGAAAGAATCTAAATTACTTTTCGATTACATTTAAATGAAGCGAGAAAATTACTTTCTCTTTAGAATATAATCCTCAGATTCCACTGACCACTTTTCACTCAATCCAGAAGGCTAATTGGTTTCTGGATCCACCAGTATAGGATATTTCACTAATTGGTTCTAGAGGGAAGGTGGTACTCAATCAGAGCTTTTATTTTTTTAATGGGATCCTGATCGTGTTATTATATAAATTGGAGCAGGATTTTGTGGCTGGGCGTATACAGGGAACCGGCTGGTCTTCTGGGCAGAGATTTAAGCTGACTGGCGGAACGCACAGGGATGGTGCGTTATTCTTTTTTTTTTTTTGTCCTGGGTTAAATTAAAGTGTGCTAGTTGATTTATGTGCAGTATATGTATATGTATATGTATATATATATATATATATATATATATATATATATATATATATATATATATATTCATATATACGTGTGTATATATGTATACATATATATATGTATTATATGAGTATCTGATATATGTATATATATATATATATAAATATCTATATATATATATATATATATATATATATGTATATGTTTGTATATATACACACACATATGTACAATTACATAATGTAAGGACATGTGTGTGTGTGTTTGCGTGTGCATGTGTGTTTGTTTATAACACACGTGCTTGTGTTTATATTTAAATGTGTGGCCGAGTATATACCTTTTAAAAAAGCGTAAGGTTCCTTGTGTGTTTGTGTGTTTGTGTGTGTGTTTTTGTGTCTGCATTAGCTGAAGCCACAGGGAAAATCTAAAAACAAACGATAGAGTGCCAAGTACTTTCATGTATTTTAACAAATCTTCGGGGCACAAAGATGTGTTAAAACGCAAGAAAGTACTTGTCAATCTGCCGTTTCCTTCGACACTTTCCCCAAGTCTTCAGCTAACAAACAAAATCACGTCACTTATTTTTTGTGATTTCTTAGTATTGTTTGTGTATGTTTGTGTTTGTACGTCATGACGGAAGTATGACCTCTCGCTTGGGTTTATCCACATGACGAGCAAGAAAGCTCCAATAGCCTTCCTAAATAAAAGTGAGACAATCACACACCAGTACCAGAAACCATACAATCTCCTTTCCAGCCCATTCAAGTAAAATGAATCTGTCTTGATCTACCAAGATCAACAGGCCTTTGGATTATTGTACCAGATTTGGAAATACTTTTTCCTTGCTTCCTTATTTGCTAAAGTTCGGTAATTATGGGTTGGGAATATTGACTGGTCTATTTTTCTGTAGAAAACGGTATATTTTTTTTTTCGTATGGTCTACCGTAGTAGGTTTAATAACCTTACAGTATAATGGAAGGTTGTTCATCAAACCTTTCATTAGACGATGTGCTATGTGGCTTTTATCGATTGTGTGCTCCTCTCGTTCTCTTTCTCTCTATATCTCTATGTATCTCTGTATCTCCCACACACACATGTATATATATATATATATATATATATATATATGTATGTATGTATATATATATATATATATATATATATATATATATATATATATATATATATATATATATATATACAGTATATATATATATATATATATACAGTGATATATATATAGATATAGATATGATAAAAGACACAAATAATAGTGACAACAGGTATGCCATTCTGTGATAAAAGTTTCAAATTCTCTCTCTCTCTCTCTCTCTCTCTCTCTCTCTCTCTCTCTCTCTCTCTCTCTCTCTCTCTCTCTCTCTCTCTGGGTACACACATACACACACACACACATATACACAAATAATATTGTAAATATACAAATCATATTCCAGAGAACGGATATGCCATTCTGTAGAGAAATAAATTTCAAATTCTCTCTCTCTCTCTCTCTCTCTCTCTCTCTCTCTCTCTGAAATAACGACGGAGAAATTCAAATCTCAGTAATAGCTCCTGACATCCGTCCACTGGCTGAAATATAACGTCAATGTTTTGACATAAATTGATGCAGAGATTTTGAATGAAAGGAGAATAAGTAACAACTCATAAAATTACCGTAATTATAACGACTGTAATGATTTTGCAACCAAGAGTTATGATGATTTGACTGTAATTATCATATTTATGTCGGATGTAAAGAGGAGCTAGGAAACTAATGCCTTTTGTTATGCATATTTTGAGATTATTGCACACATACTTAAGCAGATTAAATTGCCTTTGTTATAAACATTTTATTCAGAGCCTTTTGATTACTTCACTTTGTTTATTTAGTAAATAACAGACCATTTGGTAAGATTTAATTTCAGTTCTTCTTCTTCTTGAAAGTTACTTAAGAATGGAAACAGCGGAATGTGAATTGGATTATAAAAACAATTTGATATAAATATAATATAATATATATATATATATAATATAATATATATATATATATATATATATATATATATATATATATATATATATCTGATACTTGATCACTTACAACTGTTCTGTGCATTAATACAATTAATAACAGGACCTCATTTGAACAGAATTACATCTAACAGATTTTTATTCGAAAAGTTTTCATTTTCAAGGACTTACTGTCCTCATCGTTTAGTAATATGTATAGTGTATATGTATATACATATCACATAATAAATAGATAATACACACGTGAAGTCTAAAAGATCTAGGCTTTCCTTTGATCATCTCCCAAAGAAGGTAATTTCACTGAAAGCCGAGATACGAACAGACACATCTCAAAGAGATTAAAGAAGTTAATAGAAAGCTCTTTGCTTATTCTGTTTCTTAAGATCATTAAACAGAGCCTTCTTTGCAACGCCTTGTGTCTGTAGATAGACCCTCTTAGTTAGAGTAATGATCTTCCCCAACTTCCATTTTCATAAAGGACCCAAGATTTCTCCCCGAATGTGCTTAGCAAACAGTTTCATTCGTCTAATTTGGCTTTGCTGAAGCATCGTTTCCTTTGAGGTCCTGTTTTCGAGTGAGTTGGAGATGGTAGTCTATTATTATTATTTTTTATTTTATTTATTTATGTATTTTTTTCTTTTGTCTATCACAGTTATCCTATTCGACTGGGTGGTTTTTATAGTGTGGGGTTCCGGGTTGCGTCCTGCCTCCTTAGGAGTCCATCACTTATCTCACTATGTGCGCTGTTTCTAGTAACACACTGTTCTGCATGAGTCCTGGAGCTACTCCGGAATCTAGTTTTTCCAGGTTCCTTGGAGCTACTTCGGAATCTAGTTTGTCCAGATTCCTTTTCAGGGATCTTGGGATCGTGCCTAGTGATCCTACGATTATGGGTACAATTTCCACTGGCATATTCCATATCCTTCTTATTTCGATTTTCAGGTCTTGACACTTATCAATTTTTTCTCTTTCTTTCTCATCTACTCTGGTGTTCCATGGTATTGCGACATCAATGAATGATACTTCTTCTTGATTTTATTATTATTATTATTATTATTATTATTATTATTATTATTATTATTATTATTATTATTATTATTATTATCATTTCAGTAGATGAAACCTATCCACATGGAACAAGCACACCAAGGGGCCATTGACTTGAAATTCAAACTTCCAAAAGAGTTGGTTTCAACCTCCCACCTCAGCAGACCCCACACTGCAGCAGTAACTGATCATGATACAGAGCCAGCTTTATAAATGATAGGTGTACAATATTGCCTCATTTCGTAACAGACAAGTTATGTCATAAATATCTATCAAGAGTTTATAATTACTGAAGACTGAAAATACAGAAAAAATTAATGAGAGGTATTTTTTAATGTATACTGCCACTTCTGTCTCCATTTAAGTAAATATAAGGATTATTATCATTAGTGTCCTAGTACATACATGCATGACAATATATACTTATTCACCCAGTCCCCCAAGCATTCTTTCCTTACAGAGAAAACTAATTATAATGATCGTTATCAATTTCATAGTACATATATCTGTGTCAACATGCACTTATCCACCCAAATCCTTAGGTATTCATATCTTGTCATTAAAATAGACTAAACATAATTCTCTCCTTATAGAGAGATGTAAATATAATGATTATTATCAGTTTCATTGTACATATAAGTGTGTCTCTATATGTACTTATTAACCCAAATCCTCAGGCATTCTTATCTTGTCATTAAAATAAACACTAAAATCATTCCTTCCTTACAGAGAAACGTAAATATAATGACTATTATCAGTATCATTGTATATATAAGTGTGTATGTATATGTACTTATTCACCCAAATTCCTAGGCATTCTTACCCTGTCATTGAAATAGACTAAATGCTAAAATCATTCTTTTCTTACAGAGTAACCGTTGGATGAATGAACGTATATAGATGGAGCGACATATTTCACCTGAGACGGTGAATTCTGGTGACGTTTCATGAGGAGAAAAGTAAGTGCGTATATTGTTAATTAATTTTCAAAAGTACCTTAAATTAGGAGTAATATTGATGAATCTAAATATTTTGTAGTTTTATTGTCGTTATATTCTCGGTGTTAATTGATTTTGAAAGGTAGCCAAAACTAGGAGTAATATTGATAAATCTAAATTTTTTTTTCATTTTATCATCGCTGGAATAGTGTAGATATTTTTGTACTTTCTCTTAAATGTTTTACAATCAAGTTTTTCTTGCATGCGCAAAAGTACTTTAATGCAAGGTGAACATTTACAAACGAGGCGTAATACATTTGATTAAGCCTTTATTTATTTGTATATCTATTTATTCATTTTTAGAAAACATTTTTTTCACAATCGTGTTTTTGTTGTATACACAAAAATAATCTCAACCAAGTTGAGTATTTTCAACCTAGACGTGATATATTTAAACTAGCCTTTATCTGTTTATTTATTTATTCGCTCATTCCTTTATCTGTACATTCATTTAATTATTTATCAATTTGTTTATCACCTCCTTGTTGCGCAAAGGCAGCGCAGGATTCCGTAATGATTAATGAATCATCAAAAGTTGAACGTTTCTCGTAACTCGGAACTTTGGCAAACGCCCGACATCCTCTGTCATCTTTTGCGACGATAAATCTCAAACTTTGTAACGGCTCTCCTCTTTTTTTCGTGTCTTCCTATTCCTCCTCCTCCGTTTCTTCAACTTCCTCTTTCTGTCTTATTTCATTTGGGCTCTCGTTTTCTTCGTCAGGTGGGTCTCGGGAAGAAAACAGTTTGGGTCTGTTTGGTCAGAAGTGTTGTGTACCCAAAAAGAATAATATTTTACTCAGTTTGACTAAATCGTGCAATTGGAACTTCAGAGGGGTAAGCCGAGACGCAGCGCATTACTACCCTAATACAATTCTTCCGGTATTTTAATATTTAATTTACATTTTTATTTTATTTATTAATTTGTTAATTTATCTGTTTTTTTTTTTTTCTAATAACTGGTCTTTTCTTTCTGTATTTCCCAGTACGTTCTGTTACTTCTTTCGAATGAACACCATATTCTTTGGAAGCTTGAATTTCAAGTCAATGGCCCCAGTAGGCTGGTTCCATGTGAGTAGTGTTCTGCTTCTGAATAATAATAATAATAATAATAATAATAATAATAATAATAATAATATGTGATAATAATAATAATAATAAATTCTATCTAATAAAATAACAACTAATAAATTAGCAAAAAAATTACGAAAGAAAAATATTCTTTTACACTTTTGCAATAGTAACTAGAAATTTGAAAACATACAAGGTCATGGTGAATTTTACTTAGGGTTTACCGGCTGATTGGCGTGTACGTGAAAATGGCATATGAGAGAGAGAGAGAGATGAAATGAGTAACAGCTATTTTGGCCACTTATCAAGGGTAAGAAAGTCAAGTTATTGAATGCCGAATGAGAGAGAGAGAGAAAGAGAGAGAGGTGAACTGAGTAACAGTGATTTTGACCACTTACCAAGAGTAAAAAGTCTAATTGAATAATTCTGAATGAGAGAGAGAGAGAGAGAGAGAGAGAGAGAGAGCACAACCACAATTATTTTGGTCACTTAACAAGAAAACAAAGTCTAACTGATGAATTCTGAATTCAAATCTTGATGGAAAAGTCAAGATAAGATCAGTGCAAACAAAAGACTAAGTCGTCGCTTCTTCACGAATGTAAATATGATCTGGACTTAGAGAGATTTTGGATTCAAATTTTAATCAGAATTTCCATTCATGACTCAAGATCTGGTTAATGACTGGCTCTGGAATTGGTCTAAAGATTATGAATTCATTGTTGAAGCCGATTCCCCTTCGAAACTTAGAAGAAGAAGAAGAAGAAGAAGAAAGAAGAAGAAAGAAAGAAGAAAGAAGAAGAAGAAGAAAGAAGAAGAAAGAAGAAAGAACAGTTTTATGCTGGCTCTGGAATCGGTCTAAAGATTATGAATTCATTGTTTAAGTCGATTCCCATTCGAAACTTTGAAGAAGAAGAAGAGGAATTTAAGAACAATAACATGATAACATCTGCGTTCCTTAAACGATTTACCAGCCAATGTAGCTTGGTCCCATTTCGAGCTAAGCTATCAACACTGCTCTCATTGTGATAGCTTAGGAGCCTAATGGCAGTCTGATTTCACAGTTTTTCACATTACTCTCATCACGATAGTTTAAGAGCCTAATGACGCTCTTATTTAACTCATCTTCTCACCTATATCACCCACTAATGACACCTGTAAACATCTGCTCATAGCATGTGTTGAGAACATTAAGGAAATCGGAGTTTATCCTCTATTTAAAGTACATTAAACCGAAGGAATACATTCCTTTTCTGAAGAAAAACAGAAAAAATTTAATCCTGAATTGTAGGATTTTTTTTAACATCCACAAACGACCACCATAAGATCCTTCTGCTAAAATATCCTCAAGGATCATTTGAGGCGAGGAAAGAAATTAGAGTCTATATTTCATTGACTAGACTGCTCATTAGTACCTGAGGGAAGGTTTGCTTTTGTGTGGATAGGATCATATATTTATCTTCGGGTTGCGTAAAAGGGAAAGTGTTTTCCAAATGGCATTTAACTTTTTTTTATCTTTTTCACAAATCGTCAGACTTTTTATGGGATGGGGCCTCCCAAATGATCTTTAGTTTTTTAGTTTTCTGTAAAAGAAAGCTATGAGGTAGCTATTTGTCTGTACCACACTTTTTTTCTGTCCGCCTTCAGATCTTAAAAACTATTGAGCTGAGGAGCTACAAATTTGTATGTTGATCATCCACCCTCAATCATCAAACATAGCAAATTGCAGCCCTCTCTAGCCTCCTGTAGTTTATTTTATTTAAGGTTAAGTTTAGCCATGGATCGTGCGGCTGGCACCTATAGGTGCCAGCCGCCGACTCCTATCTTCCTTGACCGCATCTGAAACAATTGAGCGCTGTCCGGTCGTGGCTGAGAGTTTCACACTGCAGCACATCGAGAGTTTCATACAGCATTATATGCTGTACTGAAAACTCGACCGCATTTTTTACTTGTTTTATATTTTTTCGGAAATCGTCAAACTTTTTCACTTGGATGCTTGAAAGTAGCTATGGCTTCCGTTTACCTGTTTAAGCTTCCAAATTATCTTTTCAGTTTGTTATACTTTTTCAGAAATCATCACACTTTTTTCTCTGGTTTATTTGCAAGTGGTTACTGCTTCCACATACTGTTAAATCTTTGGTCAAATCAATTAGAGTAGTAGCTTCTTTATGTCCCTTTTTCTTACCATATTTGATTGTGATTTCTCCCATGATAAACAGAAGATAACGGCATTCGTCTCATTGCCACAGAACTTTTGATATTCCTTTAAGGACTTTGGAATGAAAATTCTCAGGTTTACTGGGGGCTGCATCTAATCTTGATCAAATTCAGACTGCACACCTGCGGTAGTTTCTTTTAAAACCCGAAAGGTGGCTCTCAAGTCGCCATTCTATTTTTTTATTTTTTTTCAAAATTAAACTCTCTTTCTCCGTGTTCAAGATGAACATTTGAAACAGCATTGATTTAATCTCAAAACACGAGAGAGAGAGAGAGAGAGATTTATATTATATCAACCGTCAAGTATTTTTGGAAACTATCTCTCTTTGTTGACATCCGGACAATGGGAGCACTTTTGGGGTAAACTTTTTTTCCCTTTTGATCAAAAGTAATGTTTCTCTCTTAATAAAAAGTAATGATTCTCCATACAATTCTGTTATATTGCTGGTTTTATTTTTTACAGTAAATTTTATTTAATGAATTCAGTCTCTGCAAAGTCTGTCAATGAAGTATGGAAAATTATTCAGTGATGCATAAAGAACAGATTTATAAAACAAAGATGCATAGTTCTACGTAGGAGCTCAGCAGTACAGTTTACTGCCATTTAATAATAATAATAATAATAATAATAATAATAATAATAATAATAATAATAATAATAATAATAATAATAATAATAATTATTATTATTGTAATATTATTAATATGTGTGTGTGTGTGCTATTAATAATCTTCACTAAGTTCGAGTCTAATACTATGATTCCATAATATCACATTTAATTAAGGATTTAAAACCTTACATAAAGATACACATTAAACCAAAAACATGGAAAAACAAAAGAGTGTTTTACGCTAATTACCATTCCTAATATAGATTATTATCTCCGTTTCTGCGTAATTTCATTGACGCAGAATTTCACCAGATCCTTGGACGAGATTAGATCTTGCATAAAGAGATTTTCCAGGGAGAGGAATAATTATCAAAGGGGATCAGATGTTTTTCCAGAAGTCTAATTTGATGTCCTTTTTCTGAGATCTAATCACTGGTAATATGTGAATCAAGGTTTTCGAAGGGTAATTTAGATGCGGTATTATTATTATGATTATTATCATCATTATTATTATTATTATTATTAAGGGGAAATCTGCAGGATTTTTTGGTACACCTGTTATCATTTAAATCATTATTAAGATTAACCAAGACTTGTTTTCTCTCTCTCTCTCTCTCTCTCTCTCTCTCTCTATATATATATCTCTCTCTCTTCTGTTTGTTACTCTTTCATATATATATATATATATATATATATATATATATATATATATATATATATATATATATATACATATATATAGGAATATATATATACATATATTTACAAAATTATGTTCACAAATATTAAGAAGCCACAAATATCGTTTGATATCAGATCACTATACCTTTAGATTTGCTTTGCAAGGGATCATTATATAGATAGTTCATTATACCCAGGGATTCGAACCGTGGTCTGGCATTGAATCAAAAATAAACAGTGCGTTTAAATATCAGTCCCTCCTTTAAGCTGAATCTTCTTCTTCTTCTTGTTCCTTTGAGGGAATTCAGAGGCAATAACTGACAGCAAAAAAGTTTCCTTGGTCCAAAACCCCACTCGGTAAATTAGAAATTGTCACATTAACAAAACATTTCCATATAGAATTCATGGTCTAAATATGTTTCATTAATTACAATCCTGTAGAAGCAAATATTTCTACTAACACATTCCTAAAAATAAATCGAAAAATGAACGCCAGCAACACAGAAAACTAATAGTCGACACCATTCCCAACCTCATTCTTAATTCGTGAGACATGGCAGCGAGCGACCCTTACGAGCCCTAGGGGTTGAATGATTGACGCTCAACCACTCTGCTCCCGTTTGCGCCGGAGTTAATCTCGGTTTGGGTCGTAAATTGTGAATGGGATTGACTGTGAATCTCCTTTTTCAGAGTAGAGAGGCGCAGTAGTATCCAGGAGTGTTCTGGGAAAACCTACTTTAAGAGTAAGAAAGTGATGTTTAATCTAAACAGAGAACCATGATGAATATGGTAACGTGCTCATGTGGAAAGGTGACGTCTTACTCTCAGTTTTATCTTTAAAATGACCTTCACTGAAACGAAAGAAAAATTAGGAACTTGAAGCGGAACCTTCACAAATATGGTAATACCTGGCACTCTGAGGACGGAAGGTATGAGGTGAATAAAATGTTGAGTTGAAACACAAAGAAAACGCCACAAAAAAAAAACGCCAGTCAGTATTTTGAAACTAACCTACAGTTAAAGTTAAGGGTAATTATTGAAACTAGATAACTGGTATTGCTGAATAAAGCTGGATGTAACATATATATATATATATGCTTATATATATATAAAGCTGGATATATATATATATATATATATATATATATACTATATATATAGTATATATATATGTAATATTAATATATATATATATGTATGTATATATAAATATAAAATATATATATATATATGCATATATATACATATATATTTGTATATAAATCTGTATATACAGTATATATATATATATATATATATATATATATAATAATAATGTGTGTGTGTGTGTGATGTGTGTGTGTGTGTGTGTGTATTTATAAAAATAATGTATCTAAATGAAAGTGTATAACTGACCCTGCCAGTTGTTGCTAGTCAGTTGTACAGTTTTGTCTGTGATATCCGAGTTGAATAATAAATCAGTCAAATAATCTCTCTCTCTCTCTCTCTCTCTCTCTCTCTCTCTCTCTCTCTCTCTCTCTCTCTCTCTCTCTCTCTCTCTCTCTCTCCTCTGGTATACTATCTCCTTTAACATCATAATCCTTCCACAGAGCCTAAAGGTTTTTACAGGAAGGTGATCAGTGGGAGTTCCAAAGGGGATTTAATCCTACATACTTTCAGGACGGTTATAAGTTTTATTAAAACGTTTAAGCGTCATATCCATTATAACAAATCTTTTATGGGACACACACAAACCTTTTTCTCACTCACATACGTGTTGTGTGTGTGTATATATATATAACAATAATATATATATATATATATATATATATATATCCAATATATATGTGTGTGTGTGTGTGTGTGTAATGTGTGTATTATATATATAATATATATATATATATATATATATCTATATATATATATATATATATATTCACTATATAGTATCTATATAATGTGTATGTACATTATATTTTATATATATATTTTATATATATATATATATATATATATATATATGTATATATATATATATATATATATATATATATATATATATATATATATACATATAGAGAGAGACAGACAGAGAGAACAGACAGAGAGACAGAGAGAAGAGAGGCAGAGAGGGGGCAGAGAGAGAGAGAGAGAGAGAGAGAGAGAAAGAGAGTCAAAGTTGATTTATAAATCAAAATTCAATTTAAGCATACGATTCAACTAATATCAAGCTGAACAAGATTAAGGAAAATTTAAAAGTTACTTCTACCCCAATAATTATCGACAGGAATATACTGAGAGAGAGAGAGAGAGAGAGAGAGCAGGACACGGTATCTTTCAAATGGGTATGTGCCAACAATTGGGTTATGCACTACAAAACCATAAGTGACAAGAAGAATCATTTTTTTCATATTCCAACAAACTTCGCTTGTAAACAAAAATAAAGGTTAATCGATTATATAAAAGAAGGTTTATCAAATTACCTCTTATTTTATTTACTGTTTATTATATGTGCGCATTCTGCCATTCAAGTATTTGTGTACTTACTTTTAAAGTTGACGTACCTTTTTCCAGCGTAGGGTGAATTGGAAATAGTCCAGCCCTTGCCAGCAATGAGATACATACTTTCACAACTAATTGCGCGATGCGATTACAGTCAGTCTCCCCTTTCTTCTCTTCTCTCTCTCCGTATAGAATACCATTTTAACACACACACACAGAAACATATATATACATATGGATATATACACTATATATATATATATATATATATATATATATATATATATATATATATATATATATATATATATATAGAGAGAGAAGAGAGAGAGAGAGAGAGAGAGAGCCAACAGAAAATATAAGTATCCTGCAGACCTAGAATTCATGGTTCACAGATATACTCTCTCTCTCTCTCTCTCTCTCTCTCTGTCTCTCTCTCTCTCTCTCTCTCCATGTGAGGGAGCTGTTTAACATATACCCAACTTATATAAGTATCCTACTACTTAAAATTCATGAATCCACAAAAGTACTCTCTCTCTCTCTCTCTCTCTCTCTCTCTCTCTCTCTCTCTCTCTCTCTCTCTCTCTCTCGTTCCATGTAGAGTACTGTTTAACAAATATACCCCACGCTTATATAAGTATCCAGCTACTTAAAATTCAAAGTCCACGAATGTACTCTCTCTCTCTCTCTCTCTCTCTCTCTCTCTCTCTCTCTCTCTCCATACAGAATACTATCTAACATATATAGCCTACACATTTACAGGTATCCTACCATGTAAAATTCATGGACCACAGTTGCATAAGAACTTTTTCTGCTGATTATTTTTTTTTTATTATTATTCTCAAGAGCAGAACAACATTTTTAAATTTTATCTTTTAAATATATAGATAAAATTCTTTTTTTACACTGGATGTCAAAAGAGTGCCGCTGTCCGAAACAGGACCATTTTTATATTTCTATGCCTCATCACTATGGAACCCTGGAAGAGAATGTTATCAAATACACACATATGTTTCCTCTTGCTGGGGACTAAAACGTTTTTCCTCTATGTATAAGAGAAAATGTGTCTGTCGTGAAACGTCCCTTATAATGGTTACCTTACCTGGAAGATGATACCTCTCCCCTACCACTCCGTTCCCTCTTCCCCCTCCCCCCCCGCCTCCCAGTCCCCAACCCCACCTCCCAGGAAGGCCTGGAAAGGGGATTTTCGGCCACGGAATAACAAGTAGAGTCCTAACAAATGTTGGGGGATTAAATATGGCGTAAGGCACCGGTGGGATTCCAGGATTACCTTCTTCCTAGAAGGTAATCTTTTTTTTCACTAATGAGCATGAATCCAGGAGAGAGAGAGAGAGAGAGATCAGATTCTATGTCACTTGGAAACTAAGGAATTAGAAAATAATGTAATTAAAAGTATTATTGTGAACTGGTGTCCATAATTAAAAGAAATAATCATAGAAATACATTATTAGGTATGTAATCTACTCAGGCATTTTATGAAATAGAAACATAATCGGTCAGTCAGGTGAATGACCTCTTTCAATCAACAAATGGTTCCATATATATATGTATATGTTTATATATTATATATATATATATATATATATATATATATATATATATATATATATATATATATATATATTATATATATATATATATAATATATATAATATAATATATATACACGCTATCTGTATATACACTGCATACTGCATATATTTCTACAGCAAGACACATGAGAAATTACCTAAATCTGTTCACTCTACATCATACATTAAGCATGAGAAACAATACTCTGACGTCTTAATCCCACAGTCATTATCCTTTGGAATTCCCGCTCCGAATTCCGAGAACTTGTTTACTTAATTTCGGCATACAAGAAAAATTCTCCTAACATTCGTATTCCACTGCCGCGCAACAGCTGATTCGTTCCCGCCTTCCTCAAAAGGAATTTCTCGGAATTTATCAGGAACGATGTTTGTTCTGGGTAAAAGCTAGGTTCCCAATACGCTCCAGGATACCTGGAATCCTATAGATGCGAGGGAAAAAATCCTAGAGCTTATTAAGGATTTTTTTTTTTTTTGTGCGAAGGATTCTTATTATTGAGAATTATCTCCGGATGCTTTGATCTTTTCGGGTTGCTGTGATTTTCTGATTTTCTTCCCTCGTTTTCTTTCTTTTCTTCTTCTTCTTCTTTTGATTGTCCTTCTTCTTCTTCTTCTTCTTCTTCTTCTTCTTCTTCTTCTTCTTCTCGTCCTTTTCCTTCTTCTCTTTCCTCTTCTTCTTCCTCTTCTTCTCCCACCTCTTCTTCTTCTTCTCCTCCTCCTCCTTTTCCTTCTTCTCCTCCTTCTTCTCCTTCCTTTTCTCCCTCTTCTTCTTTTTCTTCTTCTTCTTCTTCTTCTTCCTTGCCTGCGTCTTGTCTTAAACTTACGGAAGGCATCAGACGGTCATTATTTAAATCACAGCTCTTGTAATCGAGTAACTGAGAAGACCTTTACTCTTACTGTCACCAGAACAGAATCACTACAATTTTAGTTTTCTGTAAAAGAAAACTATTGTGCCGGCTTTGTCTGTCCGTCCGCACTTTTTTCCGTCCGCACTTTTTTCCGTCCGCACTTTTTCCGTCCGCACTTTTTTCCGTCCGCTTTCAGACCTTGAAAACTACTGAGGCTAGGGGGCTGAAAATTGGTGTGTTGATCATCCGCCCTCCAATCGTCAGACATACCAAATTGCAGCCCTCTAGCCTCCTCAGTAATTTTTATCTTATTTAAGGTTAAATTTGGCCATAATCGTGTTTCTGGCAACGACATAGGACAGGCCACCACCGGGCCGTAGTTAAAGTTTCATGAGCCGCGGCTCATACCGCATTATACAGAGACCACCGAAAGATAGATCTATTTTCGGTGGCCTTGATTATACGCTGTAGCGGCTGTACAGAAACCTCGATTGCGCATAAGAAACTTCGGCGCATTTTTTACTTATAAGTTTCTGTCAGTCATCAGAGACACAGATTCGTCAACAAAGAAGCCAAATGAATGAATTTCGTGAGGACACGAGTGGGTGGAAATGTTTCATCAGAATGTTAATTTTTTTAAATTAACCTTTGCGTTCGTGACTCCCGCTCGTGAAGACTTGACCCAAGAACAGATAGATTGATAATAGGATTTAACTTTAACTCAGACTGACATTAAGCAGGCTAGAATCGGTGGATTACATTGGGATTGGCTGATGCTTTTCTAAATTGCATTCTTCTTAGTTATGAAAATCTGTCTAATTTGAACAGGCTGCCGTAACATGGCTTAGGATCATGTACGTAATGATATTTCATATTTACCAGTAATGATGTTTTATTTCTATTTATCTATATATGTGTGTGTGTGTGTGTGTGTGTGTGTGTGTCATTGAATTTCATCTAAATGTTTATATATATATATATATATATATATATATTATATATATATATATATATATATATATATATATCTAATATATATATATATATCTCACTCAGTGGTATACACTCAATTCCTTATTCAGAGAACCTGATAGTGAGTGTCACATTGAAATGGTCTTATTTCACGGTCGTTGGCTTACCAAGCGAGGTGGAAACAATTAGATCAAGATCTATTCCACAGACGTGGAGTCATTTAGATAACGGTTGACAGTTAACAAAAAAAAAAAAGGATACGAGATATGTATGCTTGAGGATTTTCCGTGGAAACGAGAGAGAGAGAGAAAGAGAGAGAGGTGAATGTTCTCGAATCAAAACCTAGTAGTTATTTACTCATAATATTTAGATTATTCAATGGTAAAGTATGAGCGTTTAATACCTATATGAATCTGACGATTTTGTTGGACTATGTTGCTTGCAATATTTTTTAATGTTTTGCAATGTCACCGTATAGTTAACAAGATTATTTTAATATCTAAAAACAAAGCTTGATTGTGACTTGTAATTCGAAAATGATTCGGTAGTAAAGTGTGACCATCTCATATCAATATGAAATTATGTTAAGCAATGTTGCTTGCAATATTTTTCCGTTTTTTGCAATATGACATTAAGTAATCATGCTGTTTTTAGCATATGAAAACAAATATTCATTGTGATTTTTCTTTAATGAATCAGTTGTAAGAAGCGAGCATTGATACCAATATGAGTCTGAGAATTTTTGCACTATGTTCCTTGCAATATCTTTTCATTTTTTGCATTATGAACGTAAGTAATCATGATGTTTTTAGCATATAAAAACCAAGATTTATCGTGATTTTTTCCTTAAATGATTCAGTCGTAAGAAGTGAGCATTGATAGCTACAGGAACCTGAGAAACAGTTTTTATATTTCATTCCTTTTCTCCGCTCGAAACTATCCAGTCAATTCTAACCTTACCCAGCGTACCCTTTTGAAGGTGACTCCGAAGTCAGATCCTCAAAAGGAGAGAAGAACAGCCACCAAGACTGACGTGATTAAAAAGATTGTTTTGAGTGAATGGGGTTGGAGGCGGGGTGGCATTGCAGTGGAGAGGAAAGGTCCATCTGAACCAAGTGATAAAATGATGTAAACCTTTTGACAGCGGATTGAAAAAAGGGGATGTGTGTGCTTCAACCTAGGCCTTCCCTGAAAGAAATGGAAAAAGATTGGATGGGCAGAAGGTCTTTGAAAAAGGGGAAAAGATGAAAAGGGGAGATGTGTTACGTATTACTCTACTTCCTTTTGTCCATTTTCATTAGTTTTCTGTAAGCAAACTGTCTGTCCGTCCGCACTTTTTCTGTCCGCCTCAGATCTTAAAAACTACTGAGGCTAGAGGGCTGCAAATTGGTATGTTGAGCATCCAGTCTCCAGTCATCAAACATACCAAATTGCAGCCCTCTAGCCTCAGTAATTTGTATTTTATTTAAGGTTAAAGTTAGCCCAAATCGTGCGTCTGGCAACGACATAAGACAGGTCATCATCGGGCTAGAAAGTAGTTAATGTCCCATGGGTCATGGCTCATACAGCATTTTACCGAGACAACACATTAGAAAGATATATACTATATATATTATAGATATATATATATATATATATATATATATATATATATATCTATATATGTATATATATATATATATATTTTATATGTATGTATATGTATATATATGAATACATATATATATGTATGTATGTATGTATATATTTGCAAATATATATATATATATATACACATTCTGAATATACATGGTATTATTATCATCTCTCTCTCTCTCTCTTTCTCTCTCTCTCTCTCTCTCTCTCTCTCTCTCTATATATATATATATATATATATATATATATATAATATATATATATATATATATATATATATTTATATATATACATATAGCTCTAATATGCATAGTATTATATATGTATATATATATATATATATATATATAGATATATATATTTCTATACTATATATATATATATCCTGGAGTTGTAAAATCAGTAGAATAAAATCATGAAAATCAAATATGTTAATTTATCGTCCAGCTGATTCTTTTTTTAAATTCCTATTTGAGAGAGAGAGAGAGAGAGAGAGGGAGAGAGAGAGAGAGAGAGAGAGAGCAACAAATTTGCGACCTCGTTGTGTTCAACGAAGCGAGATCTCTGTTAGTGTCTACGCTTCAGTTTCCGGTTGAACGAAGCCGTCGACGCGTTCAAACGTTTCCGGGCAAACATTCAAGTGGACCTCTGCTAATAGAAACGTTTTTCTTCTTCTTCTTCTTCTTCTTCTTCTTCTTCTTCTTCTTCTTCTTCTTTGATTTCTGCCGTTAAAAGTTTGTTGTTTCTTGCGAAATATTTTCATGGCGTTAGGCAAACGTTTGAGCTGTTTCAACGGCGATAGACAAACGTTTGACCTGTATTATAACGGCATTAAATCAGCGTTTGAGCTATATTTGCGCTCCAGCAATTTGTCGTTTACTGTTTCCTGCGAAATTATTTTAACAGCTTTCGGTGCACGTTTAAGCAACGTTTCTCTAGCTGAGTTTTACGAATACTAACAGCGGCACAAGATCAGGCCCTAAGAGCCAGATATGTCCAAAGAACGATAGATGGAAATAACATTTCACCCATATGCAGGAAGTGCAATATGAAAGACGAGACCATAAACCATATAGCAGGCGAATGCCTGGCGCTTGCACAGAACCAGTACAAAAAGAGGCAGTTCGGTAGCAAAAAGCCCTCCACTGGAGCCTCTGTGCAAGAAAGAAACTACCTGGCAATGGTGGTACGAACACCAACCTGTGAGTGATAGAAACGATCAGGTAAAGATCCCTGGGACTATGGTATCAGAACAGAGGGGGCGATACGTGTAATAGACCAGACGTGACGCTGATCGATAAAATCAAGAAGAAAGTATCACACTCATTGATGTCGCAATACCATGGAACACCAGAGTAGATGAGAAAGAAAGAGAAAAAATTTATAAGTATCAAGACCTGGAAATGGAAATAAGAAGAATATGGGATATGCCAGTGGAAATTATACCCATAATCATAGGAACACTAGGCATGATCCCAAGATCTCTGAAAAGGAACCTGGAAAAACTAGAAGCCGAAGTAGCTCCAGGACTCATGCAGAAGAGTGTGGTACTAGAAACAGCGCTCATAGTGAGAAAAGTGATGGACTCCTAAGGAGGCAGGATGCAACCCGGAACCCCACACTATGAAAAACCACCCAGTCGAATGAGGAAGACTGTGAAAGACCAAATAATAATAATAATAATAATAATAATAATAATAATAATAATAATAATAATAATAATAATAATAATAAGAGAAAGGATACATTCGCTCTCACATCAACGGAAGTACCAGATAAAATTAGATACATTTTAAAATACCTGATTTCCAAGGCAGCTGATTATATCAATTTTAGCCCTAAAAGGACGAAAACACGAATTCCACAATTAAAATGAAAATATGAAATTAAAGAATTCAGGAGAACTTTTCTTATGAGCAGTGGCGTAGCTGGCATTCCATCAGGTGGGGGTAGCCTAGGTGGGGCCAAGATATTTTTTGGGGGTGCCAAAGAAAATTACACAAAACTAATGTACCATTTCTGTAATTAGCAAAATATACTATTCTCGAATGTATATTATCCATGTGAGTGAAGGAAAATAATATTACATATTAGTAATTAGGAAACTTGTATTTGAAATTATAGAGCTCAGTTTTCAACTAATGTTCAACTCTTATTATATGCAAATGTATCAAATACTGTAAGGGTTACAATTTAGCTACAAAGGGAATTTCAACTGAGGGGCCAAGCATCTAACGGGGGACCGGGCACCCCCAGGCCCCCCACAGCGACACCACTCCTTATGAAATGTACACCTAAAAAAAAAAAAAGTTTTAATAAGAACATCTATAGGAATGATTGACCTACGATTATTTGAAGAAGGTCTCCAGATATCTCACTTGATCATGGATATGGAAGACTGGTCTGGGACCTCCCAAATTGGGAGGTGGGTCCCAAATTCTCAAATATTATTTCCTGCACCGGTTCACTTGACTGACTCCCTTAATGGGACCTGGGAAACTTTGTCGGCAGAGGCTTCGTCAGGTCCGCCAGACTTCTCCTTAGAAGGAAAGGATATGTTTTTTTTTTTTTTTTGTGGGGAGGGCTGTGATTATTCTTATAGCTATTGTTACTAATTTATTGATAAATGTGTGTATATATATATACCTATATATATACATATATATGTATATATAATTATATATATGGATATATATTATACATGTGTATGTATGTATATACATACATATACTCGTCTTTGCGACTTCTGTATTTGTGTTAGCTCGATGGCTTTCTGCTGTAATTAGTTAATTTATATATGTATTTAATTATTTATGCATTTTACTTTATTGAAATGCATAAATAATTAAATGCATATATAATTCCCTCAGTTTCGGAAGCGATTTTCCCTAAACCGATGAAGTCGAGATAATGATTTCAAGAACAAAATTGAACAAAGTTAATACTTCATTATTATTCCTGTCTTCTCTGTAACACTAAACTCAGGGGAGAGAGAGGAGATTGAGAGGGAGAGAGGAGGAAGGAAAGAGGAGGAGAGAGAGAGAGAGAGAGGAAGAGGGGAGAGAGAGAGAGATTGTGGATAGAGAGAGAGAGAGAGAGAGAGAGAGAGGAAGGGGAGAGAAAGAGAGAGAGCAGAGAGAGGGAGAAAGAGGGATAAGGAGATTGAAGAGAAGAAAGAGAAGAGAGTGAGAGAGAGGATAGAGAAGAGGGAGGAGAAGAGATTGAGAGAGACAGAGAGAGAGAGAGAGAGAGGGAGGTGGGTTTAGAAAGTAGAGCAAACTTATTAAGACCAACTCCTTAGGATAGTATTTTGGGGCCTAACTTAGTTAAGCGGAAATTATGTTCCGGGAAAGAAATTGTTGTTTATCTTCTGGGGATTACTGTGGTCTAGATAATCCTATCTTATCCCCTTCCCCCCCCACCTTCCCCAAATCCCTTTAGCTCTATCCACCCTCTTCCCCAAGATCTGAAGGAAAATCCTTATACCTTTTCCAACCTTACCTTAAAGGGAAGGAGTTCTTTTTCCTATACAAAAATTTCTTCCTCCGCGAAGACTAGAAATTTATTCTCTTGTCCAAAAGAGATTTACAGTTAAGCTCTTTTTAGTTTTCCGTAAAAGAAAACTACTGTGCCGGCTTTGTCTGTCCGCACTTTTCGTGTCCGCCCTCAGATCTTAAAAACTACTGAGGCTAGAGGGCTGCAAATTGGTATGTTGATCATCCACCCTCCAATCATCAAATATAACAAATTGCAGCCCTCTAGCCACAGTAATCTTTATCTTATTCAAGGTTACAGTTAGCAATGATCGTGCGTCTGGCATCGCTATAGGTACCAACAACACAGACCACCACCGGGCCGTGACTGAAAGTTTCATGGGTCGCGGCTGAGAGTATCTAGGTCCTCCCGTTACTCGAGTTGAAAGCAAAGATTACGGATAAATTAGTAAATAAGGAATAAAACAATTAAGAAAGACAAATAGCAATATTGACAGTCAAAGGAAGCAACAATAGACCAGGAATTACAGGGAGAGTATCTGAGGACTGAATCCATGTAAAGGTGGAAATAAGGTCTGCACAGGTGTACGAGGTAGGAGTTTTGTCCCGGAATTACCTGATTTGAGGACCAATTAGGGAAGAAACGGCATCAGAAGGAGACTCTGGGGATAATAAATTCCATGCAATTAGATTGTCTCCAGTAACCAAGTTACTGAAAGAGCAATTTGACAGGTTAACGAACCTAATGTACTCTTTTTTTATATACACTTGCTTTTATCGTAGTGGCATCGTTATTGGTCGTTTCTCTGTTATATGTTGGTACTTGTGCATGTTTAAACTATTTTTGCTTACTAGGCTGATCGAAGGTGCAATACATGACTACTCTGAAACAATTCTCTTCCCGTACTTTTAATAATTAATTAACATTTTTTTTATTTATTTATTAATTTGTTAATTTGCCCTTATTTTCTAATAGCTGATCTCTTCTTTCCATATTTCCTATTATCTACAACAATTCACCTTGTACTTTTAATCATTTATTAACATTTTTATCTGTTTATTTATTAATTTGTTTATTTATCTTTTGTCTTCTAATAACTGATCTCTTTTTCTGTATTTCATATTATCTTCTGTAATTTCTTTCAATTAAATACCATATTCTTTAGAAGCTTGAATTTCAAGTCAGTGGCCCCTGTATGCCTGTTCATTATGAACAGGGTTCACCTTCTGAATAATAATAATAATAATAATAATAATAATAATAATAATAATAATAATAATAATAATAATAATAATAATAATAATAATAATAATATATTCTTTTTAGCAATATTGTCCTCCAGATATTTAGATAATTGACAACGTTTTAGGATTCTCCTATGCAAATGATTTCTCTCTTATATTATATAAAAGAAAGTTTAAATTATTATTATTATTATTATTATTATTATTATTATTCTTTATTATTATTATTATTATTATTAATATTATTATTATTATTATTATTATTACATATTATTATTATTTCATATGGAACAACCCTATTTCAATTGGTCACTGACTTAATCAAGTGTTAAAAATATGGTGTTATTTGAAAGAAGTTTCAGAAGGTAATAAAAATAACAGAAAAAAGAGATCATATACCAGAGAAGAAAAAATGTAAATAAATACATTAATATAGAAACAGATAGAAATGTCAGCAAATCATTTTGATCCAACGAGCGTTGCTTTAGGGTAGCAGTGCATTGTATCTTCGCTTGAACCTTTGAGAGGTCCTAATTGCACAGCATTCTCTGGGAGATTATTCCACAGTCCATTGGTTTGAGGAATTGATAATATTATCATTTCTGGCCATGTGGTTTTATTTTCGTTACAGAGACTCCATTTTGTTTTCAGAGCTAAATTGGAGCATTGCTTGGCAACGCTTATTCCTAAATGGAATCTTGGAATTATATGCGATTAGACGAATTGATAAATGAAAAAAAATTAATAAATGATTGGTTATCAAGTAAATGGTGAGAATTATCAGAAATTTTTGTATTAATTTTTCATACGCTCTTTGCAGAGTGTGAATTGCACTACTTGTGAATTTAACAAGTGATAAATCACGCATTGTAAGTTCATTGTTGAAGAAGAGAGAATATTTGTTACTTACTCTAGACAAGTAAAAAATGCGCCGAAGTCTCTTCGGCGCAATCGAGTTTTCTGTACATCGTATAATCAAGGCCACCGAAAATAGATCTATCTTTCGGTGGTCTCGGTATAATGCTGTATGAGCCACGCCCCATGAAACTTTAACCACACCCCGGTGGTTGCCTATCCCATATCGTTGCCAGAAGCACGATTATGGCTAACTTTAACTTCAAATGAAATAGAAACTACTGAGGCTAGAGGGCTGCTATTTGGTATGTTTGATGATTGGAGGGTGGACGATCAACATACCAATTTGCAGCCCTCTAGCCTCGGCATTTTTTAAGGTCTGGGGCGGACTGAAAAAAGTGCGGACGGACAGACAAAGCCGGCACACTAGTTTTCTTTTTAGAAAATTAATAAAAAAGGTTCACTTTCAAATAAGTTATGTTCATTCTTCATATGAAATGTTTGTTCACCATTTCAAAATGAATTTTAAAACCGTGCATCATATACTGTAATTCACTTCTTCCAAACGTTAATTTGCGTCATGTTCTGGACTGACAGATGTAATTAACTGCCGGAAGCATCTGCCGGCCCCAAAAATCTGTGTAATTTTGTTTCAGACCTTTTATCAGCGAAGCTATTTCTCTTTGAAATAAATTTTGTAGTTCAGTCATACACCGATGATGTTTTTAAACAGAAAACTATTGTGATGGCTTTGTCTGTCCGTCCGCACTTTTTCTGTCCGCACTTTTTCTGTCCGCCCTCAGATCTTAAAAACTACTGAGGCTAGAGGTCTGCAAATTGCTATGTTGATCATCCACCCTCCAATCATCAAACATACCAAATAGCAGCCCTCTATCCTCAGTAGTTTTTATTTTATTTAAGGTTAAAGTTAGCCATAATCGTGCTTCTGGCAACGATATAGGACAGGCCACAACCGGCCCGTGGTTAAAGTTTCATGGGCCGCGGCTCATACTGCATTATACCGAGGCCACCGAAAGATAGATCTATTTTCGGTGGTCTTGATTATACGATGTACAGAAAACTCGATTGCGCCGAAAAACTTCGGCGCGTTTTTTACTTGTTTACATTTTAATACAGATTTGGTATAAAATGCGTAGTTAGGTATTATCAGGACGTTAGCGATATATTCATTCCATATGAAGTTCATTTTTTTTTTTATACAAATTTTGTCTAAGATATATCAAGTGCTCAGTTATAGTAAAAAGCAGGTAGGATACTAGCAATATAATATATCAGCGGAAACTAACTGAATATATATATTATCTGAACAATACATTCCATACGAAATTGCCAGCTTTTTTTTATTTTATACAAATTTGTTATAAAATGTATGAAGCACTCTGTCATAGGCAAAAGCAGTTAGGACATTAGCAACATAATATATCATCAGGAACTGAAAAAGAATGTATTTGTCATCGTTGGCAGAAAAGATAGAAAAATTATCAAACATTTTATCCTAATTCGGTATAAAATGTATGAAGTCTTTATTCATAGTCAAAGACAGTTAATATATCAGCAATACAGTACATTATCAGGAACTGTAAACAAATATATCTTTTAACAGCGTCTTAAACACTTGTAGGTTGGTAAAACACGATATAAAAATATAAAAATTAACAAACAGAAAATACTGGAAGCAATAAGAGCCATAGTTCCGTAGAAAATAGTAGAGAAATGGCTCTTGATGAAATAAAATCTTTATAAATTACTATTTTATCAACATCCATGCGTAGAGTTGACTCAGGAAGTTGCAGTTCGTTTTTCTTGAGGGAGAGAGAGAGAGAGAGAGAGAGAGAGAGAGAGAGAGATAGTAGCATAATGTACAAGCTTTAAGGAAATGTCTTTTTTCTCTTAGTCAAGACACATTCAATCCAAGCCTTGTTAAAGAGAGAGAGAGAGAGAGAGAGAGAGAGAGAGAGAGAGAGAGAGCATAATATATAAGCTCTAAGGAAATATCTTTTTCCTCCTTTAATCAAACGCCTATTTTAATCCAAGCTCAGTTACGTAACATGTCTCCAGAGAAATTACTAAAATCTTTGATAATTCACACCTCAACGGTTGTCCCCGAATGACCTCAGATATATTTATGACCCATAATTCTTCTTCTTCTTCTTCTTCTTCTTCTTCTTCTTCTTCTTCTTCTTCTCTGAAATTAAGTCTGGTCTATCCAAGGGTACTATTTATAGCAAATTCCATATTGACCTGGGCAGCCCCAGTCATTTATAGCTGTCATGGTTATATATATGATCTGGGTTTATTCACGGGAAGTGAATATGCAATTACCTTGGCTGTCTTTGAATAAAATTAATGATTATTTATTTTTGCAAGCAAGTACTGAGCATGTATATTGCAATGTGAATCTTTAATGTTACGTAAACTGATCACGAATAAGTTTAAGGCTGTAAATTGTAGAATAAATAAAGAGAGAGAGAGAGAGAGAGAGAGAGAGAGAGAGAGAGAGAGAGAGAGAAATAACTCTTTTGCTCTTTAATCAGAGACCTCATTCAGTCTATGCTTAGGTTTGTATTATAAGAACGAACGAGGTCATTACCTTTAAGTAATTTACTACAAATTATTCCTGTAAGACTAAGAATATATTTATTAACCATACTTCTTCCTCCTAATTCTTCCTCTTCTTCTTCTTCTCGTTCTTCTTCTTCTTCTTCTTCTCCTTCTCATTCTTCTTCTTCTTCTTCTTCTTCTTCTTCTTCTTCTTCTTACAAGAGGGGCTGAAATTACTTACAATCTCTCGCTGTAATTTATTCATAGAAAATTCCTGGAGAGGAATTAATGGTATGATAGGGCTTGCAAAGGTTTATTATTATTATTATTATTATTATTATTATTATTATTATTATTATTATTATTATTATTATTATTATTATCGCGAAGAGAAATAATGAAAGAACTTTTCGAAAAACATCTATCTATATTTAGATCCCATATATATATATATATATATATATATATATATATATATATATATAACTCGTGTTTTACTTTTGACTCTGTAATATCATAAATTCCAAACTTTTCAGTTAAAAAATTTTGTAAAACTAAAAGAAATTGTGCTCTAATTTTATCCTTCAAAAATCCCCTTGTGTTTGTCTATTTTGAGGTCAGTCAAATAAATAATGCAAAATTAAACAAAAATATTAAAAATCCAAATAAAAATGCATATACAGATAAATCCTTACCTAGGAAATAACCTCTCTCTATCCATTATGTCAAAAAGGAATCAATTAATTCCCCTCCCCCTTTCCCCAAGAGACAAATCGCCCCCACGTCAATGTTTGAGCGAGAATCGGGTTATATTCTACATCCCCCTTCAATAATAGCTAAGCCCTGAGGACTTCAGGACAGGACCTCTGAGGACTTCCGTGACATCCTTCCCTCTCAGTGGGACGATATCCGAAGGGCAATTGAAGTCTGGGAAGTCCGAAGTCCCAAGATGAACTGTTTCAAAAGGGGTTAAAGTCACGACTGACTTCGTGTGGCAACTGTAAACTTGTTATTCCTATCCTGTGCCAATTGGGCTTCGGGTGTCAATGATGCTACGACAGAGAGGGGTGAAAAATCTCTCTCTCTCTCTCTCTCTCTCTCTCTCTCTCTCTCTTCTGTGTTCTCGTTCCTGTCTTTCGGAACGGGCTAAAATCTCTCTCTCTCTCTCTCTCTCTCTCTCTCTCTCTCTTCCTATGTCTTCGTGGTGTCTTTCAGAACGGGCAAAAAATAGCATCGTGTAGGCTGTATAGAATAATCATTTCCCCGTTTATCAAAACATGTTTACGAAGAAGCCATATTACGTATGATCCTATTTTTATTGCTTGTGCTCCAGTAATCTTATTTGTCGATTCGTATCAACTCATATCGACTTAAGTCGAATATTGCTATTCAAAGGTCGAATTCAGAGGCCGATTTCACTCTCTTCCAACGTTTTTAATTTTGGGATTTAATAATTTTTTTTTATACTTTGGGAATTATTTTTTAGGTTTCTCTTTGTAGAAGGATTGTAGGGCCAGGATTTTGTAGGATTTTGCATCCAGGATTTTGTATGATTCTGCATCCAGGATTCTGTATGATTTTATATCCATGATTTTGTAGGATTTTGTATCCAGGATTTTGTAGCATTTTGTATCCAGGATTTTGTAGGGTTTTCTGTCCAGTATTTTGTAGGATTTTGTATCCAGTTTTTTGTAGGATTTTGTATCCAGGATTTTGTAGGATTTTGTATCTGTAATTGATTGGTTCAGGTTACTGGCTTTCACGATTACTTGAGTCACTGACACCGAGTAGATTGTTGGTATTTTGTATGTTAGTAAGAATGCATATATGTATAGATAAATAAAGATGATAGATTAAAAAGCAACCTAATTTCTGCAATAATAATAATAATAATAATAATAATAATAATAATAATAATAATAATAATAATTCTTTCAAATGAACACATTCTTCAAGACAGTGGCCCTGTAGGCTTGTTCCAAATGAATAGGGTTTACCTTCTGAATAATAATAATAATTTTAATAATAATAATAATAATAATAATAATAATAATAATAATAATAATAATAATAATACTTGCTAGAGCTATGCTGTAACTGAGTTTTCATAATGACAGCATCTTTGAATGACATCAAAATCAGAAGCAGTTATTGCTCTTCTCGGAATCATTGAAATGACTCTCAGGATCAGATGACACGTTTGATGCGATCGATTCTCTTATCAGTAGTCTCTTCGTCGAGAGAGAAGAGAGGTGAGACAGGTCAGTCAGTAGAATGAACTCGATAAGGGAACTGGGAATTTGGGGCAAATGGTGTACCATTGTTATCTTTCGTTCATTCTCTGGTTGCAATTCGCTCTGTCTTTTTGTCATTCAGTTTTACCTAATGATTTAGTAAGTTTGTGGAAATTGTGTGTGTGTGTGTGTGTGTGTGTGTGTGTGTGTGTGTGTATAATCACAATGCCTTCTTACCTTTTTGATTTCTTCATATTATTTTGGATAAACTTGTCACTACGAAGCCTAAGATCCAGAGGAAGAACCAAATGAAGAAATTCTGAATCCTGTGGAAGGATTCGAACCCTATATGTATATATATATAATATATATATATATATATATATATATATATATATATACTAAGGTTTTAATGCAATTATTCCTTCAATTCTCTCACACCCCTCAAACACAACCAACCCTCCCCATACCCTCCCTCCCCATACTTCCTCCCCCTTCCATGCTCCCCTACCTCCATCCATCCACTAATAATTCAAGTTTCCTTCATCTCAATCCCAGGAGAGAATAAGGTCAGGGACCAGGAAATAACATCAGGGACTAGAGAATAATGTCAATGACCTGAGAATAAGGCCAGGGACCAGGGAATAATGTCAGAGACCAGGGAATAATGTCAGGGACTAAAAAATAAGGCGAGAGGCAACAGAATAAGGTCAGGGACCAGAGAATAATAACAGGGACCAGTAGAGGTCATGGACCAGAGAATTAGGTCACGGGCCAAATAGAATTATATGACCTGACACTACAGCTAATTACTTGTTACCTGGCTAATGCCTGTTACCTGATGGGCTGAAATTGCTACCCATTTCCATCTGCGATGCGAGATTGGAATGTTCCGTATGTTGCAATTTTTTTATTCTCTCTCTCTCTCTCTCTCTCTCTATATCTCTCTATATAGGCATGGGAGGGAGGTCAAGATGTGTTTCTATTTCCCTGTGACGTAGATGTTGATCCCAATGGTTCAAACTGCACCTCTCTCTCTCTCTCTCTCTCTCTCTCTCTCTCTCTCCAGGCATGGCATGGGAGGAGGCCAAGATTTTTTTATTTCTGTGTAACATAGATATTGATACCAAGCGTTCAAACAATGTTCTCTCTCTCTCTCTCTCTCTCTCTCTCTCTCTCTCTCTCTCTCTCTCTCTCTCTCTCTCTCTCCAGGAATATGAAAAGGTCAAAATGCTTTGTCTATTTGCTTGTGACGTAGACATTGATACCCATCGTTCGAAACAACCATGTTCTCTCTCTCTCTCTCTCTCTCTCTCTCTCTCTCATCTCAGGATAGTTCTGCAAAATCATCCATCTTCCTAACAGCCACCAACCAACAGCCCCGAGACAGCAAGACGTCGAGAGCGTAAATAGCTTATCAAAACCGAGCCTGTGCGATTTCGCAACGTAAGGAAACCTGAATAATATTGCAGAACTCCAGGGAAAAAAAGATAATCCTTTCGAGAAAAGAGAGAAAGCGCATGATGGAGGATATTCCCCCTTCCCCCCCTTCCCCCCACCTCCCAGGTAATGAATGGGACGTCACTGGAGGACTATTACGTGAGATGGATTGCAAAGGATGGATAGGATAGGATAGGATAGGATAGGAGGTAGGAAAGCTGGGGAGTCCTACAAAGAGTCCTTTTTAAATGTTTGGTGAAACTTTTTGGAGATACAAGGCGAAGGAAGTGTGGTTTCGTAGGGTGCTTTAGGGAATAAGAGGGCTGGTATGGACTGCTGGTCTCTGACTCTTTGACCACCAGTAGGGATAGAATATTAGAGTATAATATAATACATATATATATGTATATATATATACATACATATTATATATATGTATATATATGTACATATATATATATGTATGTATGTATATATACATGTACTGTACATATATATATAAACATATATATACAGTATATATATATGTGTGTGTGTGTGTACATATATATGTGTGTATGTATGTATGTATTTATGTATATACATATACAGGCATACGTCTGCATGACCTCTCTAAATTCATGCACGCATTCGGAGTCATGCACTCAACAGAGAAAAATTCCCTGTAATCTCACTGGTACAGATGCAGCCAAAGGCTCCCACCTGAAGGCGGTTCCAACATTCTTTTTGCTGTCAGTCCATCCATCATTTCAGATGAGATCATCATTTCCTTTTAAAAGCAGAAGGTGAAGATATTTCGTTGAGTCTTAGTGAATAAATAGCGCTTATAGATCACTTCTGAGGTGCTGGAGAATGGAAAGGAGGGCGGTGGGAGTGGGTGGTACTTGAGTCATGATTCAATTGATTTATTTTGGTTCTCAGATTCGAGAGGGATTTGATTGCATGTGTCTAGTATTAGGGGAGGCTACTTTCTTTTGCAATAGACTTAAACAGGAGAATGTAAGATTCTCTCTCTCTTACTCTCTCTCTCTCTCTCTCTCTCTCTCTCACACACACACACACACATGAACAATATATTTAAGCATGAGAACATTAGACACCCTCTCTCTCTCTCTCTCTCTCTCTCTCTCTCTCTCTCTCTCTCATGTCTAGCTTTTGCAATTCTCTCTCTTCTCTCTCTCTCTCTCTCTCTCTCTCTCTCAAAACAAAAAATCTTTTTGCTTACCTTCAGCAGCGCATTTGAATTCCCCTAATTTCAAGGAGTAAGGGGAAAACTGTCAAGGGTGTGCCACCTTCACTCGCTTCCAGGGAACACATTAATAGTCTCCCCTAAATTCCCTAACTAGGGGAATGTTAGGTACGTCAGGGTAAGATTACTTAGCCGACATGACCAGGGGAATAATTATTTTTTCATTTCTTCTGACTTTGTCAGAATTTTACGGAATTTATAGTGCAGATCATTAGTGTCATTTTATGGTGCGTCACTATAATCAGACCGGAAGAAATTTGTGGATACAGTTGTGTTATGTATAAGGAATAATTATTTTTTTATTTCTTCAGAATTTATCAAAATATTATGGAATTTATAGTGCAGATCAATAATATCATTATATGGTGCATCACTATACTCAGACAGGAAAAATCATTTTTCGTTTCTTTAGAATTTATCAAAATATTATGGAATTTATAGTGAAGAGCGTCAAGAAAAGGATTAATCTATGGTGCGTCACTATACTGTGACCAAAAGTAATTAGCAGAACACAGTAAACACTGTATTGTACATAAGGGATAATCGTTTTTCATTTCTTCAGAATTCATCAAAGTATTATGGAATTTATAGTGACGATCGTTGATAAAAGGATTAATCTATGATGCGTATGGTGCATCACCATACTGAGAGTAATCAGTAAAATGCAGTAAATACTGTATTGAGTATAAGGAAACATTAACTTTTTAATTTCTTCAGAATGTATAAAAACACTATACAACTTATTGTGCAGATCACGAATTAAAGGACTAATTTATGATGCATCACTATACAGGGACCAGAATTAATCAGTGGAATACAATGAAATGCAAAAAAAGCTGCATTGTGTATAAGACATTAAATTTTTTTCATTTCTTCAGAATGTGTCAAAATAATAAATAAAAGGATTAATAAAGTAATAATTGGTAATAATGACAACGGAACAGTAATAATAATAATAATAATAATAATAATAATAATAATAATAATAATAATAATAATAATAATAATGAGAAAGAATGCCTGGTTGTAAGTTGATTATCTTATTGTGAAATCATTTTTGTAGACATGAATGACTGTTAAATGCATGTAGTGCTTATACACACAAATGTATACATTATATTCATTTAACAGAAGGCGACAAGAAAGCTAAAAGCTTCTTGTAAGATGTCGTATAGATGACAGTTCTCATTTTACATAAAAATGGTAAATATTTTAATTATAAAACGTTGACAAAAATGCGTATCAGTATATATGTTTGTGTGTGTTTGTGTATGTGTAGGTGGCACATAGGCCGTGGATGAATCAGTAGAGACATATAAAAACTTGGCCAAATATGCGCATTTGTATGTGTTTGTGTATGTGTATGTGTACTGTTGATGATTCAGTACAGACATACAAAAACATAAACAAAAATATGTATTTGTTTCTGTTTGTGTGTATGTGCACATGTGCTGTAGATGAATCAATACAGACATACAAAAATACATACACTCCCTTGTTCATGCACAGCACCTTCTACCTACCACGCTTTCCTCACTGAGAGAACGACTGCCATGCTCTCCTCACTGAGAGACACCGAGTATTTTGTCTCTTCCCTGTTCTGTGGGAAATATATATTCATTCTCTTTTCCCCCAAACCATCAAGAGCTTCGACACACCAGAGTAAAACTTCATAACACCAGAAGGTTGTTGTTCTTCCACGAGAAGCCAAGCTTACCAAAACACTCCTTGCCTCTTTCCAAAGGCGTCAGACATTTGCTATCTCACTCCCCCTTCCAGTTCCGTTAGCATAAACAACGCATCAGGTGGCTCCTATACACGTCCTGACTTAACGAGATGAGGCTGGGCGTCGTGTACACTCTATCCGGAGGCACTGTATATATATATCTCTCCAGCGCCGAGCGACGACGCCTGGTCTGTATTGCCGGAGAAATGTGTCACATTTCCATGAAGATTTCGTCTCGCTGGAATCTTGTTCACGTGTCCGCGTTGGGTGTCTTTGTTTTTGAGCCTAAGGCTTGCTTCCTGCTGCGTTTCTTATAAGATTTTTTCTCTCTCTCTCTCTCTCTTCTCTCTCTCTCTCTCTCTCTCTCTCTCTCTCTCTCTCGTGAGTTCGACTCGCAGCGAAGTAGATCAGACTTCTAAACCGACCATGGAACTGCCTGCATATTTTTAAGCCTTTTTTTTTTTTATCTAAGCGGTGAACTGGGTACAAGCTTGTTAAGCCGTCGTTGTGGATCGCAGCTGGGGCGTGGAGGGAGAGAGAGAGAGAGAGAGAGAGAGAGAGAGAGGGAGAGAGAGAGAGGGAGGGTAAGCGGGAGTGAGAGGAACAAAAAAAATGAAAAATACCAACATGAATTATCAATGCTCGCGAAAAGGTATACAATCAGATAAAATATGTATCTCTCTCTCTCTCTCTCTCTCTCTCTCTCTCTCTCTCTCTCTCTCTCTCTCTCTTTTGTAGCCTAATTGGTAGTGTGTTCCATTCACAACAAAGTAGACCCGTGTTCACTTCTAAAATGGGCAGTGAATTATGGTCTTGCTTGTTGGACGACTGATGTACTCAAGATAGCAGCTTGATAAAGTGAGAAAGTGAGAGAGAGAGAGAGAGAGAGAGAGAGAGAGAACAGCAGCAAAAGAAGGTATAAAAAAATAAAAATAACCAATGTGAATGATCAGTGCTCTTGAAAAGGTAAACAATAGGATGCATCATCTGGTATATACTCTCTCTCTCTCTCTCTCTCTCTCTCTCTCTCTCTCTCTCTCTCTCCATAACGCGCCCTCCGTGGGGAACCATCGAACCACTTCCTCCCAGCTTCTGAATCTCGAAACCGTCGCCAGCATTCGGATACCTAATGATCCTCGGGAGGAGGCCAAACCAATCTTAGAGATTGGAAAACCCACGTTGACTGTGGCCATCCTCTCTCTCTCTCTCTCTCTCTCTCTCTCTCTCTCTCTCTCTCTCTCTCTCTCTCTCAAACATCCATATTGATCCTGAACGAAATAAAACTTCGAGAAATTTATTCTAGTAAGGTGGAAAGGCCTATGTTTGTACAATGGATGCTGAGGCTTTGAAAAAAAAATTGGGAAGAAGAGGACTCAGTCTATAATAGTTGGGAAGAGAATTGACAGATTCGAAGGAAGAGAGAAGTGAGGGAGGAAGAGAGATGAAGGAATGGAATAAGAGATATGAAATTCTTCTGGGCTGTAGAAGGAAATGAGTGATAGACCCCAAAAAATAAGTTGGTTAAAAATAATCGTCCATTTATAATTCAAGAATTTTCTTCTGTTTCGTAATTACTTAAATATATATATATAGAGAGAGAGAGAGAGAGAGAGAGAGAGAGAGAGAGAGAGTAATCCCTATAAATTACATTTTCTTCTCCATTATCAAGAATCAATGTTTCCAAATTTTCATGGCATTCTCTCTCTCTCTCTCTCTCTCTCTCTATATATATATATATATATATATGTATATATATATATATATATATATATATATATATATATATATATATATATATATATATATATATATCATCTATATATATATATATACCTTTCCTTCATACACTGAAAGCAGGACTCCTCACCTTTCCCAAAGGACTCATCTTACTGAGTATCCTACGAAACCTTTCACTTTTCCAACGTATTATTGAAAGCGAATTGCTAAACTTTATCATAATTCTTTTTCCGCTTGACTGGCTTTCTGTTCTCTCTCTCTCTCTCTCTCTCTCTCTCTCTCTCTCTCTCTCTCTCTCTCTCTCTCTCTCTCTGTGACAATAAAATATTTTTTGTAAAGGAGTTAGTGAGAGTTTTGTCCTTCTAAGAATAGGCGCTACACCCCCCTCCTCTCTCTCTCTCTCTCTCTCTCTCTCTCTCTCTCTCTCTCTCTCTCTCTCTCTCTCTCTCTCTCTGTGTGATGATAAAATATTTTTTGTAAAGGAGTTAGTGAGAGTTGTGTCCTCATAGAAAAATGGCGTCACACGCATGCGCGGGAAACCTGCTATCCTTTGTCCATAATAAAATTATATCAATCATTTTCCATTATGAAAATGGTTACCTTACTAAGGTTACCATGTACCTTATGAGAACCATAAATACCATTAGAATAAATAAAAATAAATTCTTAAACAGACCCCAAGATTTATTCCCAGGCTATAAGAGATATATACGTATTCTCATGAATAATAAAAATTCATTAGTTTTAAACGAATATCCAAGCTAGGTCATTCCTGCAGAATGGTCTTGTGACCTGACACGTAACAGGAAGTCTTAAAAAGGTCACGGAATGTCATTATCCTAAAAAATATTAATAAAAAAAATTTAGGAGGTTTGAAGGTAAAATGACGAATATAATTAGGCGTCCTTTCGATACAGGACACAAGTGAAACACGTTTCTTTTTAGCTTCATTTTTCAAAGACGTTCGTCTCAGTTCATGACGCATTGGTCCTGGATGCTTTGTAATGCTTTCTCTCTCTCTCTCTCTCTCTCTCTCTCTCTCTCTCTCTCTCTCTCTCTCTCTCTCTCTCTCGCGCGCGCGGTCTTTACTATGTTAGGGCGTGAAGGCATCATCTGATTGGCTGCCTGTAACTAACCTTTTATTGCCCAGCCACGATTGGTTGTTGTTATAGTTGATTGTACGAACGCGCATGCGTGGCTGTTACTACGTATTTTTGTAAATTTGAATATGTACAACATATCGATAACATCTCAATTTGTTGTAATTTAGATAGATATATATTTCTTGAACAAGATACAGTACCTACATACACATACATACATAATAAAATTGATTTTAAGTCATGCATATAATTCAGAAACGATATACGAGTGACTAAGATAATTTCTCACTCCTACCTTACGGTACACAACATTGATTTATAGGTTATGTTTTGTAATAGTAGGAATCTCAGCTGGTTTCTGGGGATGAATTTGCGAGCCCCACAACCTCTTCTTGACACTAGGTAATGCTGGTATTCCTCATTCAAAGCTTGGTCGATTACGTAGGCTATAGACCTATATCAGACCACGAACACTCGCTACAGAATCATAAGCCTAGTACTCTGCATAATATAATATCGTAAACAAAAGCCTTACGATTCGTGTTATGACTTTCTTCGATTATATTTTCGTGCAGAGATGGACAGAAACTCGATTAATCTCCCTCAGAAGTTTTTCCACGAATTCGAGATAACAGAAAGTGCTTAATTTAATCAAAAAGAGAAAAAGTGGCAGCACTTGTCAAGCGGCTTTGTCAGGAGAATTGTGAAACACGCTTTTAGCTTCGTCCCAAGTTCTTTGTGAAGGAGTCATTAAGCTGACACAGACTTTCTTTTCTCTCTCTCTCTCTCTCTTCTCTCTCTCTCTCTCTCTCTCTCTCTCTCTCTCTCTCTCAGAGATTCAATTAAACTTTTATAACTGCATCAACGTCAGGGAAGAAATCTGCAAGACCTTGTGTGCCCTTAGGGAAACTTTTTTTTCTTTATTCTTTTTAATAAGCAAACAGAGGTACTCTGATCTAATCACTCGTCAGTAACTGAAATGGTTCTTATATTGTAAGGTGATGAGGATCAAATACCTCTTCATGGATCTAATGTAGAGTTCGGATCCCAGATCCCCAAAATCTAGAATACAGTCCCTAATTCTCCCCAAATCTAGAATACGGGTCCCAAATTTTCCTAAGGTCTAGAATACTAACCCTAAGTTCTTCTAGATTAAGGACCTCAGTATTCACCAAATCTAGAATATAGAGCCCAGTTTTCCACAAATGTAGAATACGACCCCAATTTCCCCCGAAATTTACAAGACAGACTCCAATTTTACCCAAATTCTAGAATATGGACCCCAATTACCCCCAACAATTAGAATATGGACCACAGTTTTCCCCAAAATCTAGAATATGGACCACAGTTTTCCCCAGAATCTAGAATATGGACCACAGTTTTCTCCAAAATCTAGAATATGGACCACAGTTTTCCCAAAAATCTAGAATATGGACCACAGTTTTCCCCAAAATCTAGAGTATGGACCAGAGTTCCACCAAAATCTGGAATATGGACCACAGTTTTCCCCAAAATATAGAATATGGACCACAATTTTCCCCAAAATATACAGTAGAACATGGGCCCCAATTTTACACAAAATCTAGAATATGGACCTCAATTTTTCCCAAAATCTAGAATATGGACGACAATTTTCCCCAAAATATAGAATACAGTCCCCAATTTTCCAAAAAAAAATTTTGAAGACAGACCCCAATTTTCCCAAAATCTAGAATTTGGACCAAATTCTAGAATACCGTCCCCAATTCTAAAACACTAGTCCCAGTTTTCCCCAAATCTAGAATACGGCCCCCAAGTTTCCATAAAAATTTTGAATACAGACCCCAATTTTCCCCATAATCTAGAATGCGGACCACATTATTTCCCAAATCTAGAATACGGACCCCAATTGTCCAAAAAATGTTTAATACAGACCCAAATTTTCCCCATAATCTAGAATGCGGACCACATTATTTCCAAAATCTAGAATACCGTCCCCAGCCTGCCCTGAAATAACCTCATAGTTTCAAGTGACGAGTAATATTTAGTATACGTATTCTAATAATCAAAGTAATATTAATATGAAATTGACATAAGGCAGGCGATGAGGAGAGAGAGAGAGAGAGAGAGAGAGAGAGAGAGAGAGAGAGAGAAAGTCCAGTGAGGAAGAAAAATGGAAGAAGAAGAAGAACAAGGAGAGCCAAAGTTAGTTTCCTCTGGAGTGAACTTGGCTAAACTTTCAGCCTCTCTCTCTCTCTCTCTCTCTCTCTCTCTCTCTCTCTCTCTCTCTCTCTCTCTCTCTCTCTCTCTCTTGGTATCTTGGTTTGAATATTATGATTTGGTATGCAGATTTTGATATCCATATCTGTTATCTACATTTGCATATCCAGATTTGGATATTTAGAATTGTTATACACATTTGTATATCCACGTTTGTATATCCATATTTGTTATCAACATTTGTATATCCAGGTTTGGATATTCAGATATGTTATCCAAAAAGGATAACCATGTTTACTAACCACATTTGTATATCCAGATTCGGATATCCATATTTGTTATCCTCAATTGTACCCAGATTTAGATAGTCACATTTGATATCTACGTTCGTATATCCAGATTTATTATCCACATTTGTATACCCAGATGTGGATATCCATATTTGTAATCCTCAATTTTATACCCAGATTTGGATATCCACATTTGATATCCACTTTTGTATATCCAGATTTGGAAATTTATATATTATCAAATATGGATATCCACATTTGATATCCACTTTTGTATATCCAGATTTGGAAAATTCATATATTATCAAACATGGATATCTAGATTTCTTATCCACATTTGTACATCCAGATTTGGAAATTTTATATATTATCAAATATGGAATCCAGATTTCTTATCCACATTTGTATATCCAGATTTGGAAATTGATATAATTATCAAATATGGATATCCAGATTTATCATCCACAATATTTGATATTCAGATTTATTATCCACACTTGTACCTTCAGATTTGGATAGTTTGGCTAAAGGAACCTTTGAACTTTTCTTCATAATAAATCTGTCGCTAAATATTAATATCAGCAATGAAAACATTTTCTCTTTTTTTTTAAACGGGAACTTTTGGCATTCACCAATAAGCGTATGAGAGTATGTGCGTGCATGTGCCTGCATATGCTCGCATGCACGCGCGCACCGAAACAGATAATATACCAGAGACAATGACACACTAAATACATTTTTCCCTAACTCCCTTCAGGGCCAACGACCAACGATTTAAAATGCTATAATTGATGGCACCACTTCCCACGAGAAATTTACAAAGATCTGTTGAGATAATCAGGCCATTAATCTTGTCCGCAACTGTGCTGCTAACGTATTTAATAACACGTCCCCGGGATACAATGCCTGATTAATATGTCTTCGAACAGAGCTTCTGCTAATGATTACTTTAATTAATTGTCTGCGCTTCTGGGTACTTCCGCCTCTGTTGATGTTGATTTGCTAATGATTATTCAATAGATTTATTGGCGTTCATCTCACAGAAAAAATGATGCTTAAGAATCAGGTTTCATGAAATTATATAATCAGTTAAGACAGTTTCATGTTTATCTCCTGATGATTATTAAATAGAATTATGGACTTTCATGTCACAGAAAAAAATTATCCTTAAGAATCAGGTTTCATGAAATTATATAATCAGTTAAGACAGTTTCATGTTTATCTCTTGATGATTATTAGATGGAATTATGAAAGTTCATGTCACAGAAAAAATTATACTTAAGAACCAGGTTTCATGAAATTATATAATTAGTTAACACAGTTTCATGTTTATCTCTTGATGATTATTAGATGGGATTATGAAAGTTCATCTCACAGAAAAAAATGATACTTATGATTGGAGGGTGGATGATCAACATGCCAATTTGCAGCTCTCTAGCCTCAGTAGTTTTCAAGATCTTAGGGCAGACAGAAAAGTGCTGACAGAAAAAAGTGCGGACAGAATAAAGTCGGGAAGTTAAAGTAAATTGTCATGAATTTCATGAAAACACTTCAAAAAATCATTGAATATTCAGGACCAAACATTTCCTCCCTAAAGTACAGGGAAAGGTTTCCTCAAATTTACTGTATCAACCTCGACAGAGAAAATCTGAAATATGATAATAATATTGATAAAAACGAATGTCTGTTGTAGTGAATTTTATGGGAAAAATTTAAATAATCATTTAATATTAGTGAATATTCGTGAGCAAACATTTTCTCTCTAACGTATGTGGAAAAGTTTCCTGATATTAACTGTAAGACCCTTGATGGAAAAAAACTGAAATATGACAGTCGTAATGATAAAAACGAACGTATGTCGTCATGAATATCATGAAAAAAAATTCAAATAATCTTTGCAGGCGTACGATGTTGTTTTCATACTGATCCCTCACAAGGAAACGGGTCTGAGTTACGAGAAATCGAGCGAACCATAACAGTTCGGAATACGTTACCAGAACGTTTGACCCTCCGTAAGATCTCCCGTGTTTATGCGCATGTTTTTCTCCCATTTGACTTATCCTAACACTCTTTACCTCCGTCAATGTCCGTAGTATATTTCTTGTAAGTTCAACTCGAATTCCTTGAGTTAAACTCGAAATCCGAGCTAATTTTAGGATTTTAGGACGCTGAAGAGGTTCCTCCCGTCCACGAAGACTCCTCGAAGAACATCGTACCAAGATATGAAAGTTCTCGTACCTTTGCTTACAATGAGATCGAGGAGCTTTTTGGGAAATTGCGTGGGCCTCATCCGTCTTTTCGGATATCCCATCTAAGAGCACTTCGCGCTAACCTTTACAGAATGAAATAGGTTGAAATTTTGCGGGGGAAGGATACATACAGATGGGAGTTTTATGATAATTCCTCTCAATATCTTTCGCTCGCTTTCGTTCGCATTGCCTGAGAATAATAGATTGGGGTTGATGGCGTAGGGAAGGGTTGGTACGAAGACAGGTTATATATATATATATATATATATATATATATATATATATATATATATATATATATATATATTATATATATATATATATATATATATATATATATATATATATATATATATATATACATATATATGATATATATATGTATATATATATATATATATATATATATATATATATATATATATATATATATATATATTTATACATATATTTTGAGTTTTCTGTGTAAATGCATGAAGAGTCCAGGAGCTGAGAGAGAGAGAGAGAGAGAGAGAGAGGGAGAGAGAGAGAGAGAGACTGAGACAGAGAGAGAAAGTGAGAGAAAGAGACAGAGAGAGAGAGAAAGCGAGAGATAATATTTTCTGCCAGAATGTTTCTAAATTCTGTCCCACTATTTGTCAAAGCGACATTTTCGCCTTAACGTCCTAAACCCTCTCCCCCCACCCCACCGCCTCTCTCTCCCCCCTCCCTCCCCACATCCACATAATCATCTCAGTCCATTTTCTCAGTAATTTTCCCTCCTATCTTTTTTTTTTCTTTCCTCCTCTCTGAGATTTATACCCGTTAAGAAGATTTAGCTCCGGGTTTAACTACAGGGAACTTTTTGAGTAATATCCACCCTGGGAGCTTATCACCCAATTCTCGTGAGTCACTGGCCTCGTTGGGCTGAAATTACTGGCTATGATCATCAGGTGTGAATTATAAAGAGGAGTTTCAGCTCTGGTGCTTTCAAGAATGCCTGCGCTCTCGCGCTCTCGCGCGCCCTCGTCTGGGGTCAACGCGCAGGAATGGTTGTGTTTTGCAAATGTGCTTGGCGGTGTCAGGTGCCATTGAGAAGCCAAAATTCGGATTTTTTAAAATTTTTGTCAACTCAAAGACCCATACCATTTCTTTCATTTTTGCATTTTATGTATATATATTTATATATATATATATATATATATATATATATATATATATATATATATATATATATATATATATATATATATATATATATATATATATATATATATATATATATATACTGTACATATATATTATATATATACATATATATATATATATATATATATATATATATATATATATATATATATATATATATATATATATATATATATATATATATATATATATATATATATATATATATATATATATATACATACATGTATATATATATATATATATATATATATATATATATATAAAGAGAGAGAAAAAGAGAGAGAGAGAGAGACAAAGAGAGACAAACAAACAATTAGAGAGAGAGAGAGAGAGAGAGAGAGAGAGAGAGAATGTGCTGTCCAGGTTTTACAAACGTAAACGCGGTTCCTTCTATATGAACGTATTGGCAACATTTAAATTATTCATTACTGATTACTGTAATGGCCATCGCATGTCGCAGTCCTAAATTAAAATGTCAAAACGCTGAATATTGCACTGAGAGACCCGCTCCAGCCATCTTCTGAATTGGGCAATGCAAGAAAAAACTGAACTTTCCAAGAAGTTACGGATGGTTAAAGTAAGATAATGTCTGTTCAATTACAGCCTGACTTTGAACTTCAATTGAAGCAATTTCTCTTCATTAAAAGGCGTCGGCGGAATTAAAGTTTCTTAAGCTTGGCAAATGCTACATAATTCTCTCCAGACAATTCTGAAGAGCTAGTGAGACTGGAAGAATATTTAGAAGTCAACAGAGCTGGCGAGACTTTAGGACATAATTCATTCGTCCAGATCATTGTAGTGGCATAATTAAACAAGTAAAATATGCGCCGAAGTCTCTTCGGCGCAATCGAGTTTTCTCTACAGCCGCTACAGCGTATAATCAAGGCCACCGAAAATAGATCTATCTTTCGGTGGTTTAAGTATAATGCTGTATGAAATTTTAACCACAGCCCAGTGGTGGCCTATCCAAGGCCACCGAAAATAAATCTATCTTTAGGTGGTCTCGGTACAATGCTGTATGATCCGCGGCCCATGAAACTCTCAGCCGACCGCGGTGGCCTGTGTTGTTGCGTTGCCAGAAGCACGATTATAGCTGACTTTAACCTTAAATAGAATAAAAACTACCGAGGCTAGAGGGCTGCAATTTGGTATGTTTGATGATTGGAGGGTAGATGATCAACATACCAATTTGCAGCCCTCTAGCCTCAGTAGTACTGAAGATCTGAGGGCGGACAGACAAAGCCGGCGCAATAGTTTTCTTTTCAGAAAACTAAAAAGACCGTCTCTTTCTGCATGCAACATTGGACATCAAAGAAACAGTGTAAATCCTCAATTATAAAGTTCACAAGCAAAAGCCTGAGATTTAGGAAATATCTGTGCTTAAAGAACTTGTTTACATGCACAAGAAAAATAATTAAGTGGGTGTAATAAGAACTTATATCTTTGTTAGTATGAATAAGGCTTAGAAATTATTGTATTTTATTTTCTCGGGATTTTTTGTCTTTTAAATAAAGATCATTTAACTACATTGAGTCTCCTAACTTCACTCTCATATGAGTTCTGTTGAGTGATCGATTTAGGGTTGTCCGTCGTAACACAATGAGATTTAAATTAAGGCTCTCTCTCTCTCTCTCTCTCTCTCTCTCTCTCTCTCTCTCTCTGAGAGAGAGAGAGAGAGAGAGAGAGAGAGAGAGAATATATATATATATATAGTATATATGTGACAAACATTTGCTGTGTCAAATTTACTTATTTCTACTAAAACCATTATAATAAAGATCTCTCTCTCTCTCTCTCTCTCTCTCTCTCTCTCTCTCTCTCTCTCTCTCTCTCTCTCTCTGTGACTTTTGGAACAAGGAACTCATTATTATTCGTGAATAAATACTTTTACTGTCAATAAACTAACGAATATTCACCTTGTTATTGTATCAGATATAAAAGCAAAGAAAACCTGTTGTCTTCACCTTCACGAATTTGAGGGAGAGAGAGAGAGAGAGAGAGAGAGAGAGAGAGAGAGAGAGAGAGAGAGAGAGAGAGAACCCTGCCTGCCCTTAATCAACTCAATTCTTACTAGAGTTGAAGAGCAGAACATAAAATATAAATGAATGAGAGAGAGAGAGAGAGAGAGAGAGAGAGAGGGAGAGAGAGAGAGAGAGAGAGAGAGAGAGAGAGAAACCTACAAGACAGTGTGAAGTGAAATGTTCATTTGCATCACAATGGCTTCGAGGCAACAGAAGGAATTTGGGGCATCTGACGAGAATTAGCCCAGAGGACCAATAGCCATTTCGTCTTTAAAAAAATCTCATTCTTTCGCGATGGATTTGTGTTAGTGAGATGTTTTCCCTTTTAATTTGTGTTTGGAGAGTCTTCTCTCTCTCTCTCTCTCTCTCTCTCTCTCTCTCTCTCTTCTGTTATAAGGACAGCTATCAAAGCATGAATTTGACTGTTCATCTATAAATGGTCTTGTGATACTGAACTAGGATACATATATATATATATATATATATATATATATATATATATATATATATATATATATATATATATATATATATATATATATATACATATACATTATATATATATATATAAAAGTGGAATTATCCTAATGACAGACAAGAAAAAACAGAAACCTCTGTAGAATCATTTGAGGAGAAAATTAACGTTTTGCAGTCTGGTAGGATTCATTGTCTGTCAGAATGGAGTTTATAATTGACCATTTCCTGTGGAACATATAACTTCGGAGGGACAATTATCGCATCCACCTTTGGAACTTTTAATCAGAACGAAATGAGCAGTACTTGATCATCCTCCATAAACTCGTGGTGTCTATCTAATTTGAGAACATTTCGTGTCCATTTGGGGATATTCGGATGTCCACTTGTAACGGTGGGATTCTGGTCAAAACGCAAGTGACAGAATCAACAGAACTCTGTCCCCTTCCTGAAGTCGTAGTGTCTATTTTTGAGGACATCTTGTGTCCCTTTTGAGGACATTTGTTCCTTTTTAAGGTGTCCACTTGTATCACCCGCTGGGGACATTCGCAGAATACTTAGAGAATCCTATATATGAATCCCAAACAGAATTCGTGTCCCTTTTGGGACTTTCGTTGGCTTTCCGGATGTCCGCTTCTGTCACCAACTGGGAGACGTTCAGATAATCTTTAGAAAATCTACCTAATTTTGAGGACATTTCGTGTCCTTTTGGGACATTCGTCATTTTTTAGGATGTCCATTTTATCACCCATTGGGGACATTCAAAGAATCCTTAGAAAAATCTATCTATCTTCTGGACATTTCGTTTCCGTTTGGGGACATTCGTCAGTTTTTAGGATGTCCACTTATATCACCCATTGAGGACATTCAAAGAATCCTTATAAAAATCTTTCTAATTTTGAGGAATTTCTTATCCCTTTTGGGACATTCGGCAGTTTTTAGGATGTCCACTTGTATCACCCACTGGGGACATTCATAGTATCCTTAGAGAATTCTATAAAGGATCTAGGAATCACAACAGAATTTTCGACAATTCTACAAAATCCATATGAATTATTATGAAGGATTTATGAATCAGAGTTATGGATAGTTGCTGAAATATATTTTTTTCTTTACTTTCAAGTGAGTTAACTGCTCTTTGGTTCACGTAGTCTTATGTTCGTGTGTCCGTGTGTTCTTTCGTCATTCACGAAACACTAAATACGAATATCAATAGATTTTAAATAGAACTATATATTTATGATCCGAAAGGGTTTACGCTTACAATTGTAAGCTATGTAAATGATTGAAAACGTTGTATAATTCACGCACATTCATTCTAAGTTTTTGTGAATGAATACAATCAATTTTATTTACCTCTCTGCATCTTCCGTCTACAAATTCGACACAAACAAAACACAATTGATTTTGCCAATATTATTCTAGACGTCTCAGATTCTCATTAGTGTACAGTTTCTCTCGCAGTACTTTTATTCAAGTAGATTTC
>NC_089747.1:40000-47500 GCF_040412425.1 Macrobrachium rosenbergii | reverse complement strand
ATAAAAGATAAGTCAAAATAAACCCAGATATATAAAAAAACAAGGCAAAATAAGTCCAGATATGTAAAAAGTCAAAACAAGTCACAATACGTCAAAATAAATCAGACAGGTTCGTCAAAATATGTCAAAATAAGTCCAGATATGTAAAATTAAGTCAAAACAAGTCCCAGTAAGTCAAAACAGGTCTGAAGAAGTCAAGGAACTCCCTTTATCTTCCTGACGGCGAGCTACAGAGACCGACCAGAGTCTCCATTAGAATTGCAAATGAGCTCTCGTCCCGAACGTTTTCTGCTAGAAGAAGCAAAATAATATCAATAACACAAAAACAATAACAACAGCGTTACGCAATTCGATCTTAAAAGGAGTTGGATTCTGAACTCGAAGTGTGGGTGACGTGATACGCAATGGTAGGGTGGGGGGAGCTGTGAAGGGCGAGAAAGGGATTCGATGCCACTTTGGAGGAGGTAAACAATGAACGACTGACGATCAGTTGAAGGAGAGTCTTTCGTTTATTGAATTTATTGTTTTAGGTTTTTATCGAGTAAAACGTTTGACAATCTGACTGAGGGCTTTGCTTGCTAACTCACTTGGCTCTGAGGACTCTCTCTCTCTCTCTCTCTCTCTCTCTCTCCTAAGCGTCACCACCCGACTATTTTGATTAATACTAGTTTTTAAGATCCATTGACAACAAACTGAAAGACTTCTAGCTGTCAACCAACGTTCAGAGTAGCATCTTTTAACTCTGTGTTGTCTGCCAAGAATAATTTGTAATAGGGATCACAATAAAAGCTACTCTGTCATTTTGAATGCTTGCAGAAATATTCTACAACATCCATTGATAACTACTGTCTCTAAGATTAATAACTTGCACAAAACAAACATACACAGAAACCAAGAAAGAGAAAGAGAGAGAGAGAAAGATAGAGAGACAGACAGACTGAGAAAGAGAATCTAGCAATAGGTCTTTAATTTGATACCTACACTAGACCATTTAGTAGCCACTGTACATAAAATTTCTGTTCGCAGTTATCGGAAAACTGTAGCAGTTATTGGCAGAAATTGGTTGATAACACGAGGACAGCTGAGGCCTTTAAGTGTCTCTTATGACTCAGATGAGTTTATATTTCACAAAGCAACTTGTAAACAACACGTCAGCACAGCAGGTGCAGAGTAACATCAATATAAAATACATTCCCTTAAGTTTCTTTCATCCGCCGTCAATACTCGACATGGAAATTGATTCGACAGAGGAAGAAGAAGCATTATGGCCCAAGCCCTCTTCAACCCTCTTCTTCTTCTTCTTCTTCTTCTGCTTTTAACGTGCTTTTTCCCCATTTGTGTAAGGCAAGCACGATGCCTTCCGTTTTATTGCCTTTTTCCCTTCATCTCTGTGATCCGTCCCCCTGTCAGTGCACGCCTTTTATTGAGACTATAAAATTTGAATAGGCCTCCAATTCCCTATATGTAAAGTTGGATTTTATTTAGATGAAAATAGGCTGTAGAACTCAACGCGTTCCTTTACTGCAAAGATTCAGGAACCTAAAAAATTCCTATTTTAGACAAATCTGCAAAAAATACGATTTTATCAGATGGGATGACTTCTTTATTAGGCGATGTACCCCAGGATTGAGATGAATAATAAATTAGGGGAGTTATGCATTTGTAAGACATTCATAGAAGTTATTGTTAGATAGTAATTCATGTGGAAAATTTGTCAGTGAAGAAATATTCATATGAAACATTTTGAGCAAAACCGGACTGACAGCCCCAGATATCATTTTAAATTAAGGGACGTATTTATATTCAGAATGCTGGTTCTTTTTGAACCTATTCAATTCCTTCTATATTTGTATATTCTCAAGCATGCACAACGTTATCCCATATTTTCCACAAAAATGAAACACTAGATTTAGCTTACATTGGTCAAGTTTCCCTGTGGTTTAGGCCAAGAATATTTTTGCTCTCAGGTTTATGAAAGAGTTGGCTTGTGCATTCAACTATGCATGGGTTCATGCATGCATCGTGGCCCCTGATCTCTCTCTCTCTCTCTCTCTCTCTCTCTCTCTCTCTCTCTCTCTCTCTCTCTCTCTCTCTTGCATGCACATGCAGCTTCTGTAATACATTCAACTGTCTCACAACAGAATTAAATAACATAAGGACATAAGTACCTCTCTCTCTCTCTCTCTCTCCCTCTCTCTCTCTCTCTCTCTCTCTCTCTCTCTCTCTAGCAAAAATTATTAAACAATTGCCGATTTATAGCGTCAAAAATGTTGTTAAAAGATACTTATTGTTATGTGGCATTTTTTTGTATATATTTATATAAAAAAAATCATTATTATTTGAATAATATACCTTTCTGTTAGCGTGTGATCTGAAACTAATACCTCGATCTGTATCTGCTGTTGGACAGACAGACAGACAAACACATACAAAATGCAAGAGATTTAAAGGAAAGGATAGGAACTAGAAAAAAAAGGGTTTTCGAAATTGGCAAAAACTGGCGAGTGAAAAAAAATAAAAATAAAAGATTTAGGAGACGAAAAAAAGGATTTAATTTTCCTGGACATTTCTGTCTTTTCGTGATGGAAGTCTGATGCCATGATATTGAAATAGTTTTTTTTTTTTTTACTTTTTTTTAAATACTTTTAGGTCATTTATTTCTTTGCTTATCTACTTATTTACTTATATATTTTCTATTTTTTTATTTTCATTTTTTTTTCTTTTTACATTTTTAGCTGCTGTCTAAGTAAATCACTTCTTTACTTATCTACATATTTACTTATATATATATTTTTTACATTTTTCCTTCTTTCTAAGTAATTCACTTCGTTACTTGTTTATTTACTAATTTTTTGTACGATAGTAAATAATCTTTTTTTTCTTTCATAAAATAGTTTTTATTTTTTTTTTGCCGTCTTTTTACTACTTTTAAGTAATTTATTTAATTACTTATTTATTATTAATTTTTTAATTTTTCATAAGTAATTAAATGGTAATTTTTTTCCCTTTCATGAAATATTTTTTGTTTATTTTTGCATTTTTTACTGCTTTTAAGTAATTTATTTATTACCTAATCTACTTATATACTTATTTACCAATTTATTTTTCATAAGTTATCAAACACTTTTTCCTTTCAGGAATTTGGCATAAACGGTGAGCCCTTTGTAAACGGTTGTGCGTTACCCAGTTACTGGATGTCAGCGCTTACAGTACGCCAGTGAGTATGAGCTAGTTTGCGATTGTACTTTTGTTACAAGTACCTACAAAACATTTATATATATATATATATATATATATATATATATATATATATATATATATATATATATATATATATGTATATATATACATACTGTATATATTATATATAATATATAATATATACAGTATGTATATATATACATATATATATATATATATATATATATATATATATATATATATATATATATATATATATATATATATATATATATATAAATGTTTTGTAGGTACTTGTAACAAAAGTACAATCGCAAACTAGCTCATACTCACTAAGCGCTGACATCCAGTAACTGGGCAACGCACAACCGTTTACAAAGGGCTCACTGTTTATGCCAAATTCCTGAAAGGAAAAAGTGTTTGATAACTTTGAAAAAATAAATTGGTAAATTATTAGATTAGGTAATAAATAAATTTATAAAAATGCAAAAATAAACAAAACTATTTCATGAAAGGGAAAAATTACCATTTAATTACTTATGAAAAATTAAAATTATTAATAAATAAGTAATTAAATAAATTACTTAAAAGTAGTAAAAGACGGCAAAAAAATAAAACTATTTTATGAAAGAAAAAGATTATTTACTATCGTACAAAAATTAGTAAATAAACAAGTAACGAAGTGAATTACTTAGAAAGAAGGAAAAAATGTAAAATATATATATAAGTAAATATGTAGATAAGTAAAGAAGTGCGTTAGACAGCAGCTAAAAATGTAAAAAGAAAAAAAAAAAAATAAAAAATAGAAAATATATAAGTAAATAAGTAGATAAGCAAAGAAATAAATGACCTAAAAGTATTTAAAAAAGTAAAAAAACTATTTCAATATCATGGCATCAGACTTCCATCACGAAAAGACAGAAATGTCCAGAAAATTAAATCCTTTTTTCGTCTCCTAAATCTTTATTTTTATTTTTTCACTCGCCAGTTTTTGTCGAAAACCTTTTTTTTCTAGTTCCTATCCTTTCCTTTTTAAATCTCTTGCATTTTGTATGTGTTTGTCTGTCTGTCTGTCCAACAGCAGATACAGATCGAGGTATTAGTTTCCAGATCACACGCTAACAGAAAGGTATATTATTCAAAAATAATGATTTTTTTTATATAAATATATACAAAAATGCCACATAACAATAAGTATCTTTTAACAACATTTTTGACGCTATAAATCGGCAATTGTTTAATAATTTTTGTTAGAGAGAGAGGAGAGAGAGAGAGAGAGAGAGAGAGAGAGAGAGAGGTACTTATTTTCTTATGTTATTTAATTCTATTGTGAGACAGTTGAATGTATTGCAGGAGCTACATGTGCATGCAAGAGAGAGAGAGAGAGAGAGAGAGAGAGAGAGAGAGAGGAGAGATATGATGCATGCATGAACCCATGCATAGTTGAATGCACAAGCCAACTCTTTCATAAACCTGAGAGCAAAAATATTCTTGGCCTAAACCACAAGGGAACTTGACCAATGTAAGTTAAATCTAGTGTTTCATTTTTGTGGAAAATATGGGATGACGTTGTACATGCTCGAGAATATACAAATATAGAAGGAATTGAATAGATTCAAAAAGAAACTGCATTCTGAATATAAATACATCCCTTAATTTAAAATGATATCTGGGGCTGTCAGTCCGGTTTTGCTCAAAATGTTTCATATGAATATTTCTTCACTGACAAATTTTCCACATGAATTACTATCTAACAATAACTATGTATGTATATATATATATATATATATATATATATATATATATATATATATATATATATATATATATATATATATATTAACTCTTATTATCCTTCAAAGGACTTACTTAAGTTGTAATAAACAAAAAGGATTTTGTAGAAGGTGACTTGTGTACCTGGCAGGCAGTGAATTGTAGTGGGTCGTACTCTATGGTCAGAAAGCTTGGTGTTAGCAACTTCATACAAAAAAATTCTTGGTGAAATCATTTTAGACAAATATGCATTGGGAAAAGATCGCTCTTCAAAAACGTATCGTGAGAGATTAACCCTTTGAAATTTTAAAGATTCTCGCTGTTCCCATGCCATTTAAATATCATGACCTTTTCCGGAGTGGAACCTGCAATAAACTGAATCTTTATGAATTTTTAAAGTCCATTTCTTTCGAGGAAAAATTCTGTATTCCACCTAAACTCTACATAATCGAAGCTATCAGTTGTCAATCCCTTAGGGATTCGTCCTGCCAACCGTTGTCAACTGCATTAGATCTGAAGGTTACAGAATCTGAGTATCTGATGTCTAGACAATGGAACGTTTTTTCTAACTCTAGAGCGCCATCAGCAATCATGAAATCCTTAGGGTCATTAAGGAATAAATTCAACTAATGTGTTATGTCTAAATTATATAGAATATCAGTTTCTGATGCCTAGACAACCGAGGGTTTTTCTAGATCTAGATCACCATCAGCAATCGTGAAATCCCCAGTGTCATTAAGGTATAAATTCAAATGCGTCATTTTGTTCCCAAATCGATCGTTTTATTTAGGAACTGTACAGCTAGCCAGTGTCTCATACATTACGTCTAACGTATATAGAATTACAGTGTCTAATGTCTAGATGATCGAGGGTTTTTCTAGATCTAGAGCACCACCAGTAATCGCGAAATCCTTTTGGTCATAAAGGAATAAATTCAAAACTGCTTCTTCCTGCAGCAAATCGCTCGTCAAATATAAGAATTGTATAATCAGTCAGTATCTAGTGCATTACGTCTACAGTGTATAAAATTTCAATGTCTACTGTCTAGACAATCTAGAGTTTTTCTAGATCTAGAGCACCGTCAGCAGTCGTGAAATCCTTAGGGTCATTAAGGAATAAACTCAGCTGCGCCTGTCCATCACGAACCGATCGTCAAGTGAAACTATTTTCTCCAAGGAGATCTGTCAAAGTCAGACCAATATCACATATGTACGAGAGCGTTGGTCCCAAAACGTTGTGGTTCAGTTTTGTCTCGAATTCCTTCACGCGAGGAAAAGACGTAAAATGCTGTTGAATGAAATTTTCTTGCAAATGTCACGCCTGATATTCTATTCAGACCTTCCTAATGGACACGTTTCTCCCCTCCTAACTTATTCACCTTGACTTTCAAGCTTCAGCTGAACGTCCTGTTGAATACCTTTGATATATCTCAGAATCTTTCGTGAGGAGTCATCAATGAATTGGCGTACATATCTCTAAATATTTCCCACGCAGAAGAAAACTGCAGATGTACAAGAACGGAACAAATTCTCGTCATTTTGATAAAAAAAAAACTCCTTTCATTGGGAAACTGAAAATTAAAATATTATTCTTATCATTATTCAGAAGATGAAACCTAAAGGGGCAATTGACTTGAAATTCAAGCTTCCAAAGAATATTAAGGTGTTCATTAGGAAGAATTAAAAGGAGATAAAGGGAAATACGTAAAGAAAAGATCCCACTTAATAAAAAAAAAAAAAAAAATAAGTTAATACATTAATAAAAAAAAAACTCATTTTACCACAATACCCTCCATTTCTCATAGACCAATTTTAGACCATTTGAAGAGGCCCCTTTTAGGCCATTTTAAAAGGCGAGCCTCGCATATTTTCTTGAAATAAAAACTGATTTTACCACAATACCCCTCATTTCCCATAGAACACTTTTAGACCATTTGAAAAAGGCGCCTTTTAGGCCATTTTAAAAGGCGTGCCTCACATATAATTCTTCCGTTGTTCCCGACAAAAGCCTTTGGTGAATAAGTGGCCATTCCCCAATTCCGGTAAAGTTAGGGAAAGCTTCCCTTTTACGTATGAGATTGAATTGTAGTTCTAAATTCGAAGGCCTCTCTCAGTTGGGGGGATGAATATTCATTACTGGTTGCTGGATAAAAAGTAGTGTCCCGTGAAATGTGACTCTGTGAGAGAGAGAGAGAGAGAGAGAGAGAGAGAGAGAGAGAGAGAGAGAGAGAGAGAGACAGACAGACAGACAGACAGACAGACAGAGAGAGACAGAGAGACAGAGAGAATGGGAATTGAAGTAACTGAGCTTCTTCTGATAATAACAACGAATATTATTATTATTATTATTATTATTATTATTATTATTATTATTATTATTATTATTATTATTATTATTATTATTATTATTAAGAATAGTAGATAAAGTAAGTGAATTAATATTCAGAAGAAGAATAAATAATAAAAATAAAATAAGATATAAAAATAAAAAAAATAAATTATTTGATTTTCTAATTTTATTTTGTCA
>NC_089747.1:27500-30000 GCF_040412425.1 Macrobrachium rosenbergii | reverse complement strand
ATATATATATATATATATATATATATATATATATATATTCAAGGCCGTAAATTCCCATGAGAAGCAAAACCTCATCCCCTCACCCTCCCCTCAGATACCCTCCTCACTCCACCTCCTACTTCCCCTTCCTCCCCCTCTACCTTCTCCTCCTCCCTCCTCCCTCCCTCCCTCCCTCCCTCCCCCTTCCTCAACCCTCTGGGCATTATTAGGGTGTTTTTCTTCATTTGTAACCTCTGACCACAACAGCTCCAAATGAAGATGGATTTGCACAGAGTTTTTTTTTATTTATTTTTTATTTTTATTTTTGTTTTTTAGGGGTAATGAATCGTCGAGTTGTTTTTTTTTTTTTTTTTTCGTTTTAAGTGGCACTGGTTTCTGATAGTTGCGGTTAAGAGAAGTTTATGACTGTGTGAATTATGTCTGCTGTATGAACTGAGTATAATCAGTGTGTATCTATTTTGAATTTTTTTTTTTAACAAACTTCAATTTATTTATCATTTTTTTTTTTTCAAGACTCTTCAATTTGTTATTTTTTTCAAGACACTTGAATTTTTTTTTTTTTTTTTTTTTTTTGGTTAAGACACACTTCAATTTATTTTTTTTTCAAGACAGTTCAATTTATTATTTTCTTTCAAGACACACTGCAATCTATTATTTTTTTTTTTTTGTTCAAGACACTTCAATTTATTATGTTTTTTTTCAAGACACTTCAATTTGTTAATTTATTTCTTGATTTTTATATAAATTCATTTATCTCTTTATTTATATGTTTATTTATATATCTATGTATTTATATTTTTATTTATTTTTATATTTACTTTTCATTTTTATTGTTTTACTCTTATTAATTTATTTACTTATCTTTATTTATTTATCTATTTATTCATACTTTCCTTGCCTTATAATGTACCACTTTCCTCTCTCTCTCTCTCTCTCTCTCTCTCTCTCTCTCTCTCTCTCTCTCTCTCTCTCTCTCATGTACGCTCAATAGCAGCAAATCGTTGGCATATAAACTCTCTCTCTCTCTCTCTCTCTCTCTCTCTCTCTCTCTCTCTCTCTCTCTCTCTCTCTCTCTCCCTTCTATGTACACTGTCAATAGCTGCAAATAGTTGGCATACAAACTCTCTCTCTCTCTAAATCACATGCCGTCCCAACAACCCATTACGATCGAGGTTATAATAAGATTATAACCAAGGTTATAATAGCAATATTAAAAAGGTTATAAACCTCCTTGAGAAAAACTGAATGACATAATAACTAAAAATTTCGATGCGGATATAATTCCGGAAACTTCGAACCGTTGCAGAGGTCGGAAATTACAGGAAGGAAACTCGGTAGTTGCTTTAGAAAAAAATATATCGTAATTATCGTCATTTCAGACGTCTACGATACCGGGTTACGATGTTTTGACTGTCATTATTGAGGATTGAGGGTGATAGTTGAGTATTTTGAAATCCTGATGTTTTTAAGTAGTTCTTTAAGAAAGATTGGGTGGGTTTTGTGATTGGTAGTCAAATCAGAATCTCCAAAGACTTTATGATTAGTTTAATCATAACTCCTTCTTCTTCTTCTTCTTCTTCTTCTTCTTCTTCTTCTTCTTCTTCTTCTTCTTCTACCCTTTATTATTCATCTGAAATGCTGATATGGGGTTGGGCTGATGAACCTTGTTTGATATAAGATCAGTACCTACTCGCGATGGATGAATTATTATTTTTAAATCCCTTCTTTCCCCTCCTCCTCCTCCTCCTCCTCCTCCTCCTCCTCCTCCTCCTCCTCCTCCTCCTCCTCTCTCCTCCTCCTCCTCCTCCTCCTCCTCCTCCTCCTCCTCCTCCTCCTCCTCCTCCTCCTCCTCCTCCTCCTCCTCCTCCTTCTTCTTCTTCTCCTACCCTTTATTATTCAGGCACTTCTACAGATGCTCTATTTTGCAAAGCCTCGTCTGAAAAGCTGACACTGAACTGGGTTGAAGATTTTAGCTCGATTTATCAACAGTATCTCTGCGTGAAAGATAGTTTACACTTTTAAGTCCCATCTGTCTTCTTCTTCTTCTTCTTCTTCTTCTTCTTCTTCTTCTTCTTCTTCTTCTTCTTCTTCTTCTTTCGTCCTCTTCGCCGCGTGGGAAGGGAGAATGTTATAATGGGATGTGAGGGAAATCACAAGAATTCGTATCGAGTAGTCGAGGACGCCCCAGGGATTTTCCGAGATCTGAAAAACATTTTCCTGAAAACATGGACTCTTAAAAATCAGAATGAGTCACAGTTCCGTCATTGTTATTATTTTTGTTTTTTGTTCTTGGGGCTTATGTTTTTGTTTTTTTTTTTGTTTTCGTTGTTTTGTATGAATGACTTATTTTCAAGTATTTCCTTGTTTAAATTATTTCGAAGTTGTTTGACGAGGTTTAAATTGCTTATATAAAGATAAATATCTATGTGTATATATATATGTGTGTGTGTGTGTATGTGTGTGTATGTATATATATATATATATATATATATATATATAT
>NC_089747.1:0-22500 GCF_040412425.1 Macrobrachium rosenbergii | reverse complement strand
ATATATATATATATATATACAGTATATATTATATACATTATACATATAATATATATATACATATATATACATATAATATATATAATATATTATATATATGTGTGTGTGTATATGTGTGAGTGTACCATACATACGACTTCTAGTATCCACGTATACCCGCCCGTATGAATCAACACCACGCACTGTTTCTCCGCCTACTAATTATCTATAAACTAGGCATTAAAAGGGGGGAAAATTAGCCCTGATCAACGCTCATAATCGCCTAATTAAGCTTCCATTAACGTAATTTATAGGCGTCACTGTGCACAGCTCCCGTGGAGTGGGTACTAACGATTTTTTAGTTTTCTGTAAAAGAAAACTATTGTGCCGGCTTTGTCTGTCCGTCCGCACTTTATTCTGACAGCATTGTATTCTCTCCGCACTTTTTCTGTCCGCCCTCAGATCTTAAAAGCTACTGAGGCTAGAGGGCTGCAAATTGGTATGTTGATCTTCCACCCTCCAACCATCGAACATACCAAACTGCAACCCTCTAGCTCAACCGTCTCTTCCCCGTGGGATCGATCACCGGTCTGTTACTGGTGGGGCAAGGTTACAAGAAGGAGGAAGTGAATTTCGAACCTCGAAAGTTCAAGCGAAGATGTATTGCATTAATCCTTTAAAACAGTTCACCTTGTATTTTTTCATAATTAATTTATATTTTTATTTATTTATTTATTTATTAGTTTGTCAATTTATCTGTTTTTCTAAGAACTGATCTCTTCTTTTTCGTATTTCCTTTTATACTCGGTACTTCTTTCAGATGAACACCATATTACTTGGAAGCTCGAATTTCAAGTGAATGGCCCCTGTAGGCTTGTTCCATGTGAAATGGGGTTTATCTTCTGATTAATAATAATAATAATAATAATAATAATAATAATAATAATAATAATAATAATAATAATATCTGCTGTAGTTCCTTCAAATGATCACCACATTCTTTGGAAGCTTGAATTTCTAGTCAATGGCCCCTCTAGGCTTGTTCCATATGAATAGGGTTCATCTTCTGAATAATAATAATAATAATAATAATAATAATAATAATAATAATAATAATAATAATAATAATAATAATAATAATTATTATTATTATTATTATTATTATTATTATTATTATTATTATTATTATTATTATTATTATTATCTTCTGTAGTTTCTTTCAATTGAGCACCATATTACTTGGAAACTCGAATTTCTAGTCAATGGCCCTTGTAGGTTTGTTCCAAATGCATTGGGTTCATCTGAATACCACTAATATTAATGATAATAACAATAATATCATTCATATCTATGGCTTATAGTTATCCTTATTTGCGTTTCGATTATATATTTGCTTCACATCATATAGAGTAAATATATCTGCCGTTAATGATCGGAAATCTTGCCACCAACAGTCCACCACCGTAGTTTTGCAGTGACGTAACGGGTAACAGTAACTCTTATTGGGTCTCAGCCACACGGGTAGGTACAGGAAGGCTGAAATTAGCTGAAACTGTCAGTCACTTGTCTTGGCCCCAGATGGTATAGAAGTACCGGCCTCCGTGTCTGAAACCCTTCGAATATTTCGTTGAATTCCATTTTGATTGGTGTGTTTTTTCACATCATCAGTGCTCACGGATAGCAAAGGTATTTGTTGTTTATACTGTATAAACAGAGATGGTGTTCAGTGTTTATATGCTGTGTTTACATCCGCCTGCTGTGGTAGGCTAGCTACTGTATCGGAAAGGATTGGCAATGATGCCATGGAGGTCATGAAAGACATAAATGAACTGCAAAAGACAGCCAGTCAAGTATCCAGAACAACTCTGAAAGCACCAGGTTACACAGCAAGTTGCACGTTGAGATCCAAAATGGGGGCCTCTTTCTGCCTTCCTTTCTTCCTTCCAGCCACTCGAGAGATATGAAGAATAAACTGTTCTGTCTGAAACATACGGTACACTTGAGAGTGGTGGGAATAGGCTCCTATACGAGATAACCAGAAAACCCCGTGGGTTCCGCAAGTAAAAGAATATATGAAAGTATTAAACATAAACTTAAGTAAAATCGAATCTCTTAAAGATAGGCAGCTAAAAGAAATAATAAATAACCGGGACAAAAAAGCGTGGCAGAGAGAAATTTATGACAAGACAACATTAAGAATCTACAGAAGATGTAAAGAAAACACAAGAGAAGAAATCTGGTATGATAACACTGAAAAAACAATGCTGACCAGTAGGGCTAGACGAGGCACACTGGAATCAGAAGATAGGAATAGGCTAAAAGGGGAAGAAGATATAGAATGTCTGTGCTGTGAGGGAAAAAAATGAAAACTTAGAAGACCATTTCTTACTCTACTGTCTACCACATATATAATGAGATTAGAAATAGATACAAAGAGGAATTGAAGGAAACTGAAAACAGGAAAGAATTGATGATAAAAGAATTATGGCTTCACAGAGACAAAAAACTTAAACAAGCAAACACAGCAGGAATAGAAGGAGCAAAGGAGGAGGAGCCGTTTCAAAGTATAATTCCGCCTAATACTACTACTGTAATCTGAGCCTGCGTTCTTTAGGTGAGAATCTCATTTTCCTTTATTATTATCATAATTAATGTTCTTATTCTTATTTAATTGCACTTACAGCATATTTCGTCTTTGATTTTGTAACCTTACCAGTAATCTTAGTTATTAAATTGAAATAACGCCATTTATATCATCCAGTAAGTAAGATTGTTCAGAGGACCTAGATCGCGTGGTCCTATTTTCCCTGACCGAGATATAAGTGAATATGCATGACTTTATTGAGTATGCGTTATTTGCTGTAATTATAATGTAAATAACGGTTGTCTCTTATCATTTGAAGGTTAAATAACGCTTAAATACGGCCGAAATGAACGTGAGTTGTGGCCGGCTCACGGCAAGCTTTCGTGTTTAGATGTCAATATACACTACGTATGTTTTAAAGCCATATTTAGCCTTTGATGGCTAAAATGACCTTAAATTAACCGTTGTTTAACATATGGTGTTAAAATAAGGCTTGTGTAAGGCTTAAATAGCGGTTAAATAAGGCCAAAATCAACAAGAGTTGTGGCCGACCCCCTTCGGCATTCGTTTGTGTGTCTGTATGTGTATGTGTATTTTAAAGCCTTAAGTTTGCCTTTTATGACTTAAATTGCCTTATATTAACCACTATTTAACCTATTTTGTTAAGTTTGGTTAAGTTTAACAGTTAGAATAATGTTAGTATAGTCAAACGGCTAGGCTACAGCACAAGGCTATAGGTCGTCAGGCTATGTAGCCTAACTGACCCTAGAGTAAGGCTGACCTTATTTAGATGGCTTCAGATAACATAATTACCTCTTATTGGACCCTAGTACTCACAAATGTTAGATTGCGCGCCACCGCCGGGCCGTGGCGTTCTCTGACTGATACAGGCGAGCCTAGGGTAGGCTAGGTTAGGGAGCCGCTGTAGATTGGGTAGGGGTCATGTAAGGGGTAGGCTAGGTCAGATGACTTGACCCCCCCCCTTAAAAGGCTGTTGGAGGTTACAACTTACTTTGGGGGTGCAAGGATAGGAGGGTGAAAGCCCCCCCTCGGCCAGGTAAAGGCATGGCATCATAGGTTAGACGTTAAACAGGGTAGGTACTTTTCGAAACCACATGATCTCTTTCTTTACATTGCAGGAGTCACGACTTATGCTAATTGTACGGGTCTGTGGGGTGAGAGACCCCCCCTCCCATTGATAGGTCGCTGCATGGCATCCTAGGTTGTGTTAAGGCAGGTCTGGTCAGGTGATATTCCATATGAAATGCCTGCTACAGTTTAGGGGCAATCTGGGCCATAGTTTGTGAGATGAAAGCGCAGACTAGGCTACTAATTCCTACCAATTGCCGACCGAGATATTTACTGTCTTTTGTCAATTGTTTTTTGGTATTATTTTACTTTGAACTGTCATTTTGATACCGGAGTTTTTATGCTGCGATCTTAGTCTCCTTAATGTTATTAATACCGAACTCGCTCTCAAATCTATCGCAAACTTACCGTTACCAAGATATTTAGTCCTGCTGTCTATTGTTCAAGTTTCGCCATTCATTCCAATGGGGCTGGTGCTGGACACGGCACTCTTATTGGTGTTGGTATTAAAGTAAAACTTTACCTTTTTTTATATTTGTCTTATTTTAAATTTATGATATTTACCATCTTTTTTTATGTTTATATGTCTATTTTTTATGTTCATGATATTAACCATCTTTCGTTCATGTTTTGATGTTCTCCACAAGGGTCTGGTACTAAGAACGGCTCCCATTTTGGGCGTAAACAGGTAGTTACCGAACTATCAGGCCACAGTAGGCTAGTAGCCTGCAAATTTTACCTCATATTGGATCCCCAGACCTCATGATTGACCAATAAGTACCGTACCACTGAGCCATGTTGTTCCCTGACCAAAGTAGGGAGCCTGTGTAGACAGCAGACTCACTTGGGCTGGCCTAGGTAGTATCCTTTTCAGATACATCAGGACCTAATTTGACCTAATGTAGGATATGATGCCTTGACTTGTGATAAATACTTTATGTTCCTTCTCTGTTGGGTGGAGGGGTAAGGGCCTAAGCTAGACATTGGTCAGTTTTAAGTGTCTGAGCTTATATGTCTGAGCCATTTTTGTATCTTGGGCAATCAGTGAATTTTTCAGTGTGAGGACACTGGAGGTCTGGTAAGGTCTCTGAGGTGAATTATAGAATAATGAGGCATTTTTTATTCATTTAATGAATATTTTCCTACTAAAGAATACAATTAGGTGTTTTTAATGAATTTTAGTGAAACGTTGTCGTTTTTGCTTTTGTAAACGGTTGTATTATATGAACATCCTAAATTGTTACAATTTTTTGAGATATTGGAGAAGGAGCCATCTTTGCAACGATTACATATCTAAGCTATAGGCGTATGGGAAGATGACTACTAATAAGATAGTGTCAGCTGTATGCTAATGGATGCATTTGGTTTTCAGGTCCAGATGGCGAGAAAGAAAAGAGAGAGAGAGTGGTCCTGGAGAGTCCCTGGTATATTGGGAACGATGTCTGGTCCTTTTTATACCCACAGTGCACCAGGACATCCTCAACACAATGGAAAAAGCAAGCGCTGAGGAAGCAGATGGAATGGAGACGCAGGATGTCAAATTGATGACGTTTGGACTGACAAACTGTGATGAATGTGATAGAACATGGAAAGATTCTAGCAGGTAATTCCCAATTCGATGATGGTCTGAGACCCTGTCGAAGAGTCTTTTCATTTGTATGTTCATCTAACGATAATGCAAAAAGGTGACGTTTGTTTGTCTAACAATAATATAAAAACATTACTTTTTGTTACACTGCAATACAAATTGCAGTCCATATTTTACTAGTCAAAAATATCTTTTCATTTATGTTTTTTGACGATAATATAAAAAGTTTACGTAATTTTTTTTGTTACACTACAATACAAATCGGAATCCCTATTTTACTAAAGACATTACCTGTCTTTGGGGTTTGTGCCATCAGTGCATCTTACACAGTGCACTGTAGGCATTTGCAGCGTCCCTTTGACCCCTAGTTGCTGCACCCAATTTTTAGCCATTTACTTGACCTCCACTCCCACTTCCTTTCTCCCCTCTTCCTGTACAATCACTCCAACTCCACTTTTTGGTGTGTGAGGCCCTGAATGGTCAAAAGTACCTCAATGTTTGGTGTTATATCCAAATTTTTATATGTCAAATCAAACTAAAGTCATTACTTATAGAAGCAATTGAAATATGGAGATAAAAGCAATTGAAATATGGAATTGATGATTTGACTAATGTGTTTTGATTGCTACGAAGAATGGCAGGTCAATCAAACAGTGGGATGCCTCGATGTTCTCTGCTACCTCGACCCCAGACAGTTTTACCATGGCTAATCTCGTTTTTCAGCCTCTTCTGTCATTTCAGTGTGCAGAGTCCATAGACCACTTGAAATTCTGAGTTCTCCAAGAATTTAATAATCTGTAGGGTTTAATGGTTGAAATTCCTGCAGTACCCTCGTCCTAAATGCTGGTGTTTACCCTTCATCCTAGAAAAACCTGCACATCTTGCTTCCAAGAAGAGTAACGCTTGGTCCCTTCTAATCATCTTCTCATTTCTCTAGCTTATTTTGAGTCTGAAACTAGAAAGTTTTCGTCTTCGAAGATACTGGAGCCTTGCAACTTAGTATGGAATCTTCCCTTTGTTATCAGTCTAGTCTTTAAACTGTTGCTGCTTTTTAGATTCTGTAATAGAATAAGCTGCGGAAGTTCTTTCCCATTCTTAGCTGACTTGACAAAGGTGTTACGGCATTTGTGAAATGCTTTTGGCTTCAAATTTGGTGGAGTGGAGACTGAGATGTATCATAACTGGTTGTATTTTTAATTGATTCGCATAGTTTTTGAAGTCAGAAGTGATATCAAGGTTTGGAGCACATTAGGTTCCATGGATTGCTTTCCAGTTTTGATTGTTTAGACCAGCATTCATATCTGCATTGATTATAGATTTTATATCAATGCTTACTGATAATGAACTCTTGTAATCTTTGAAGTCAAAAGTGACAGTCAGGCTTTTAAGCATATGTTGAATATCGTGCTGCAATTTCAGCTGATTATACTTAACGTTAGTTTCCTTTAATTAACTTATCTAGTCATAGAACCTGTTATAAGAGAAGCAAGTCTATTTTTTTTTATCTAGGCTTCCAGTGCCATAGACATACAAGATACTAGTTTAACAAACATTTTCTCGTAGCATCGCAAACCCTAGATGTAAACTTATCAGTTATTGGAAGTCACGGCTCCAGCAAGAGTAACTGACTTGAAAAGATCAGAGGGTGAAAGTATTGGAAAGCATGGTTCACTCTAAGTGGGGACATTGACAGCATTAGAAAATTTTTGAAAGACGACATGATGATGATGATGACGATTATTTTTTAGCAAACAGTTTTCGAGAGTCGAGAGCTGTTCTTCAAGAAAATAGTTTTAAAGAAAGTGTCTCTTCACCAAAATAAGTTGATTGTAGATTGGCCTATTTTGATTGCCTGCATTTTTGTGGGACCTCTGCTAAACCAGATTTGGGAACTGCACTCTGGGATGGGTTTCTTTTCAGACATCGGCAGAATTTAGACGATTGTATGTTGTCTTAACCTGGTTATCAGTTGGATAGATCTTTGTAAATCCACAGATAATGATCACAGCTGGGCTGACTTGCATGGTGTGTCATGAACAAGTTTCTGTATGCACAGGCATTCAAAATTGACTGATCTCTTGGGAAATTAACATAGAGTCACAAACTCATTTTAGTTTCCATTGCAGTGAGAAATCCTCTGAAATAGGCCTGGAATGAGTGCGCACTTGCATTATTTGAGTTTTAACCGGAAAAATGCGTTGGTATAGGCTATGAGTTTTGATGTTTGTGTAAGTTAGAAGTTTTCACCAGTAGCTGGAGAAACTAAAGTACCTAAATTATTTGTGGCCTTATGGGAACTTCCTAGATAGTGACCCCCAAGGGTTTTCAGGGGTCATTATCTAGGACTGATATTTCTTGGGGGTCATTATCTTTATGATATTTACAGTCCTTTGCTTATGTTTTTACGGTCATCCCCAACAGGGTAAGGTGGATACATACCGGGTTAAAACCCTTTTTGGGGGAGGCGCTATCTAGGAAAGATCTTGCGTTGTTCTTGCATTTCTTAGCCAGTCTGCGTCTGTGAAATTTAGATCAGCAATGAGGGAAACTATCTGTTGAAACTGTTTGTTTTCCTCACTGTACTGACAGCCAAGGTACAGGAAAACCTTAAGAAAAGTCAATGATTTGTTGAGCGTATGTCTGATTATTATCGTGTGGATGTTCCTTGAATGTGAAATGTTCTACGCTACAGTATATCCCTTCATCACATAGTCGGCTGAAGTAAACCATGATAAATCCTGACATATTGGGTATTAACAGAGATTTTAGAAATTATGATGGAAATGACACAGGCTACCCTTCTATTTGAATTTGTCAGTTCGTTCAGGTTCTGGAACTAAATAAGTTCAAGATCATTCTTCATATCAGTAATAATTATTGTCCAGTGTCATGGTGAAACATTGAGAGCCAATACTGAGGTCATTCTTGAGAAGAGCTCAGTTCCTATAATATAGCAAACTGCAGTGATGTATTCATCCTTGAATATTATTTGTATCCAGCCATTTCCTGTAATAAGTATATAACACAGAAAATTTTTGTTACAGATGATGAGTCGCTTCAAGTTCTACAGCCATTTCGATCCAAGTTTCAGTACACTCATGAAGACAGTTCAGATACAGCTCAAGGCCTTTCAACAGTTCAGTCAAGTAAAACAGAAAAAAAAGTACTTCCTTGATATTATGCCACGTGTAACAAAGCACTTCTCTTTATTTCCAGAACCATAAATTCATCTAAAGCCTTTGATAAAGTAAACCCCGTCCTTTGATAGAGAAAGAGCTGAGAAATGCCCCTCAGTAAAGCAGATTTGGCTATATGGTCTATTACTGCAAACGTATTTCGAAATGATGATTCTTAGGGCGACATTCAGCTCTGGAATAGTCAATTCGTATCGTGAAATCAGTACTATATCAATTATAGCCCCAGAAATTTTGATTTGACAAATCAACACGGTACAGGTTAAGCTATTATTATATTTGAATCCTGAAATCATTATGAGCAACAAAAATAATAGCAAAATCAAAAAGTAATGAAACAGGGAATTAATAAGTAGGAATTGATTTTTTCGTCTGGTTTGTAAAGCGTACTTGATACCTGAATGGTGTCAAGTCTGATTTAGTTGGGGATAAATTTGTGGGTAGGTGCTGGATGAGTGTCTATAACTATAATGCAAATGTGATGATTTTGATAAAAGAAAATCTTAAAAATTTAAAGAAATCTGCTTTAGTCTCAAAATTGTCTGTGTGGAAACGAACTGGGCTGTATCAGATGGACTTCATGGATGTACTGAAATGACTTCGAGGAGTGGGAGGAACCAGGAACCTCTGGAGTAACTGGGAAAACTGATGTTAAGGTGGAGAGCAAACCAGCCTTCAGGAGAAGGCAGGAGTCAGTCACTGCAATTGGTAAGAGTATTCATATGGAACAAACCCACCAAAGGGGCCATTAACTTGAAATTCTTTAAGCTTCCAAAGAATATTAAGGTGTTCATTAGAAAGAAGTAAGAGGAGGTACAGTAAAGGGAAATATGGGAAGAAGAACCCTCACATTCTTTTAACATTATAAGGTCTGTGTTATGTTCATGCTAAATAAAGGACTCACATAGTACTGTAATGTAATATACAATCATTATTTCAATCTTTATACCATAATGTACTTTCATTGATATGTTTTAATCATTCATGTAATGTGTACAGTATTACATACAGGTAGGCATTGAGAAAATCACCTTGCTACTGGTAGTTCTCTGTAGGGGTTTCTGTTGCACCTGTAAAAGGTTCCAAGAATTCCTTTGGGACAGCTGCTGCTGCTCGTTGGTACCTTCCGCTCTCCCATCTTACTGGCTAGTGGCTCCCTCCTGGTTACAGTCTTTACACATCTGTCAGTAAAGTTCAATTATGTATTAATGAAACTGCTTCTTGAATTAATCCTTCCTGCTTTGCACGTGTCATACACTGTATAGTCAGCATACTTGACCCTTCCACTATATCTGCATTTAGGGTTGCAATCCTAAAACATGAAGGATTGAGACGCACTTTTCTTTTATCATTTGTCAAGATAATTAACTTCCAGATACTACACTAGGTCTAATCCCTCTGCTGTAATTCAAGTTAGATTTAACTAAAACCAGACTAACGACTAATTTCTTGTTTCTCAGGTGCTTTGGGCTTTATGAACAACTGATCTCGTCAGAGCCATGACAAGGCATCTTCAATTTTCGATTTTTCTACAACAATAATGTCAAGAAACCACTTACTCCCTATTGGTAAGGAATGTGTACTTCCCTTTTTTGACCTGACCAAAGATTAGGAAGCATATGGTTATTACATTGTAACTATAGATATGTGAATAATAAAACTAATATATTAGTTATTTGTGCATTAGTCTAGTTCTCAGTACAGTAATGGATTCCCATGTCTCATTTCTCAGTATAATGTTGTTCGGATTCCACAATAAGCTGTAGGTCCCGTTGCTAGGTGACCAATTGGTTCTTAGCCACGTAAAATAAATCTAATCCTTCGGGCCAGCCCTAGGAGAGCTGTTAATCAGCTCAGTGGTCTGGTTAAACTAAAGTATACTAAACTTTTCTAGTATTAAGGTTTCAGCTACGTTTCATAACCCAGTAAACACTATCGCGAAGGATTTGTTGAATTTTTACCATAGAATTTTGTTTTCTGCCTTTTACCTCTGTGAGACTTCACTTCGCATTGCCCTGCATTTTCAGAGAACTAAAAGACAGGCCTCTATCATTCCTGAACTGCTTTTAATGTCCAGGGCGATTGTACGGCTCCAAGAGACTGAACCACATTATTTTTGTACAATAAAGAGTGTCATATCTAGACTGCCTTACGTCCAGTGTATTTTTACTGAAACAAAGAGCTGAGACTACAGTCTTGCTACAGTATTGCTGTTGGGCATTAGTATAAAGCTCATGTCCAGTGGCTTTTTACTGAATTAGGGAGTTAGGACAACATTGTAACTGGCTACCTTGAGTGTTTTATACTGAAGTGTTAAGAATTCAATACAGTATTGTTGGTTGGTATTCAGGGCGTGTTTTCTAAATGTCGAGACAGGGCTAATTTATTACTCTGTTACTTGTTGTATTAAAAGGAGTTTTACTGAGAAAAGAAGCAGAACTACATCTTTGATATTCAGGGTAATAGTGTTTCATTGCTAAAGTTGATGTTTAGTCGGATTTGTAAGTGTTTTAATTGCATCAGGATTTTCTCAACTTGATGCAATGGGTAACCACATTTTTTCACTCCGTTATTGATATCTGGGCAAAATATTTCGATAACAAAGGACATATTGGCATTGCTGGTATACAATTCTCCTTGCTTTAAAATACTCCATGATCAGATGTTGAAAATCTGATTGTTAGGACTGTTGCTCAGAAAACAAGAGTGATGCACTATACGAGGTAAAAGGTTTGTGGTGTAATATAGTATTCAAATCTTACACTTTTGGGAAATACTTTTCATTTATGCTATCAGTTATGAAGGACTCCATTTAATTTTAGATATTCGCAACTTTTACATAATATATCTTGGTACTTAACTAAAACCATTTGACAGTGCACTATATTACTAAAAATTAGCGGGAGGGGTCTTGCACACTGTGTCAAAGTACCATTTCGATCAAATAATTAGTTTGAAAGAGATTTTAGAAAAACGATGACTCGCAGTTCCTGAAATGGAGAGTTGTTTAAATTTTCTCTGTTGCTCTCAAGTGGTTATGGGTCAATTTTAGGGTCTTTTTTATGAAATGATTTGGTTTTTATGAGTACCTTGAGATGTGTAGTTGGTGAGAGCAGTAACTGACCCTTTTTCTGACAGTAACTGAGACAACCAGGGAAGTGTTTGGATGATTTAGGACAAACTAGAGAGAGGTGGGACAATGTTAGTACTGAAAAATCTTTCCAGATTTCGGGAAAATGTTGAAATGGCTTTATAAATGTTATAGCCAGGCTCAGGTAATAATAATAATAATGATGATGATGCAGGTAAAAAGAATATTTTACTGTGATTTGCTAATATATATTTAGGCTAAGAAGCCTCCCACTTTTGCATTGCAATTCAATTTTGAATTAACGTTCACAGTAGCTGTGAAAAGATGGAATTTAGCTTCATTAAGATGTCCTTCATAAAATACCACAGACGCTCATTACTGGTCTGAAAAAGCCCCTGCCCCATCTGTGCCCCATCTAGTAAAAGGGGCCAGGGTATAGGATGCTTGGGGCCTGGCTATAACGAATTATCTTTCATCTCAATACATTTGTAAAACCAAAAGACCTCATCTCTTCAGGTTGTGATGGCCATTAGACCAGTGATTGATGGCATTAACTTCATTTTCCTCATCTCTTCAGGAAATTTGTGCAGTGTGCCTATTGGCCAGATGAAGGGAAAAAATGGTTCCACCAAACATGCTGATCTTGGGAAGACTCCAGTCTCTCTGGTATGAACTTAAGAACTGACCATTAAAACTATGACTTCAAGAAAGGCCTACATTTAGATTTGTCCCTACTGACTCAAAGTCGAGTAGAGTTCAGCTTTTCTTCGTGTAGTTTTTAAGTAGGAACTGTAGGAGTCTATATCTTGTGAGGTAGTTCCATGTAGTTCAGGTGATATATTTTATTACTGAAACCTGCTTCTGGTGTATTATTTCAGGAGAAACATTTCCATTTTTATGTCTTCTCAGTTGAATGTTAATATCAGGTAGTTCAGAACTATTCAGGATGTATAGACTTATTTTATACCTAAAGCTCATATGAGCTTAATTTAAACTGATTAACGTTTACCTAGATTTTTCATAAGTTTATTGTCAGGTAAAATATAACTCGGTATGTTTCAGAATTCATATTTATCTTGCTAAGACTTCTTATTACTTGAAGACCAGATGTCAGTCAGTTCAGCACATATCAGGATACACAGTCTATTTTCCACTTAAATTTTTCTATTTGCTAGTAAGTAGTTCACTGTTTCAGAATATACTGCATATATTGATCACTTATTTTCATATCAGTCAAACAATAGCTATGTGGTACCTCATTATACTTCAGGACAGATAGTCTTTGCTACTTGAGATTCATAAGTTTATTATGCCAAGTCCTTCAAGACAGTTCTGTTTCCATTTTAAAATAACTATCTGCTCTATCAGTTTTAGGATACATAGGTTTTAAAAATAAATTCCTATATGTTTAATATTAGCTATCAAGTAGTTCTGTATGTTTCAGGATACGTGGATACATAGTTTTGCTTGATCTGGAATCTAATGTCAGTCTGATATCAATCAAAAGTAGTTCAGTGTATCCGGAACGTAGGTCATTCAGTTTTCTTGTAAAGCAGCAGCTATCTGGCAACTTTCAGGTTACATTTTTTTTATATAAGATTCCTAGCAGTTTCAAATTAGCCGTCAAAAAGCTCAGTTTGTTTCAGGATACACAGCCTTTGCTTTGTTTATCCAAATATCTTATTTAGATATTTCATTAGTTTGATAGTTAGGTCTTCAGATACAAATTTTCCACTTGAATTTCTTGGTAGCGTTAACATCAGCTATCAGTAGCATAGTACATTTCAGGATACATAATTTTTACCTACAATTCTCATTAGTTTACTGTCATCTACCAAGGAGTTAAGGCTATTTCAGGCTACATAACATTAAACATAAGTTTCTTGTTAGTGAAATAACAGCTTTTAGGCATTTGACTTATATCGAGAAGTCACGTATGTTAAAGAATAGCTTTCTATTAACTTTGTTTAATATTACAGTCAGGTAATTGACTGGTTTACAGAATACATTTCTGTCTTGTACAGTATCCAGTAGGTCATTGTTCAATGCATACTTGCCCAGTACGAAGATCACATGAGATATCAGAAGGGTATGCTTATTATTTTCAGCCATTTTCCAGGAGTTCGAAATTATCAACAGCAAAAAGTTAACAGTTGCAAGCAATAGGTTTGACTGATTTTAGGGAATATCTTCGTAGCAGTCAGTATAGTTAAGAATAGTTGTGTGGAGTCAAACCTGTGAGGTGTTAACCTTTATAGAATAGGTAATATTCATGGCTAAAGTACAAATTATTCCGGATATTTTTCCTCAGTAAAGCTTAGAGATATTGCTAAATCAGCTTCCAGGACAGTAGGGACCTGGAATTAAGCTTCTCGTATACTTTTTGAAAGTTTTGTCCACAGTTTGTTTCTTTAGTGATTTATATCAGATTTCCTTTAGAAAATTAGTATAATAGTTCCTAGGTCTTGTATTATTGTAATGTTATATAAGCGTTGGTTCTTATATACTATTTTGAAACTTAGGTTATTGAAAGAAGTCATCCTGAAACACTGACACGTTTGCACTGTTGAGGCAGGAAATATTTCAAAGTTAGTTTATTAGTTTTATCTCGGATTTGATGATAGTTGAAGAACTTGTCATTATTTTCAAGTGATTAAACAAAACACTGTGAATTTTGTACAAAGCTTGCCATGACAATAATGCTTCTTGCTTAGCATTAAACGTACACCACTTGAAGGTTAATTGTGTAAATATTGGAGAGGACCTTATCAAGAGCATTATTATCATGGCATCTCTGCATATTTCAAGACACTGAGGCTGGCATGGGGAGGTTCCAAATTGAAAGTGTTACACTGAGGGCACACTTTGGTATTGTTGTCAAATGCATCATAGATAAATTATTTAATAAGTGAACTCTAAATTTCACTGTTACTTTAAGGGGCATTTGCAATACTGATAATGGCATTTTAAGTGAATGATTCAGTCATATTGAATGCATTACTTGAGGATAATTTGGTTTTCTAAAATATTGTAGGTAAATGAATCTGTAAGTAGGCTCAAATTCAAAGCATTATCTTAAACGGGATTCAGCATTGTTAACAGTGGTGTCTTAGGTATATAAGTAAATTTGAAAGTGTCTTTGAAGGGCAATTTGACAAGGCTATATTTGACATATGAATGAATAAGTATTCTCAGTTATGTGAAGAGTTTATTCGACTTAATGTTAATCTTGAGAACTAGTCATTTACTTTTCATTAAGGCACTAAGTATTTTTCAGACATTTAACATACAAGGTCAATTCCTTCCTTAGTAGACTCATAGCTATTAGGAGAGTTGCTGTTTAATTGAATACTCTTTTTAACTGTTTTGCGATACAAGCAAATCACACCTCTCTCTCTCCTTGTGAGGTTCTCACAAAGGGACTGATTTTCCATGAAGGTTGTAAATTGGAGTAGTTAGGTTAGAGGTTGAACAGCAAAGTGGAAGCTATTTGATAATCAGGGAGTTTTGTTATACGTATACTTGGCATCGAAAATAGTTATCAGAAATGAAATATTAACAGAAGAGTTCTGTCTAAGCTTAGGACCCAAATCAATTCTGAAATGGTCTATAGTTACATTTCAAGAAGGTCTGTCTTAAATCGCTTGTGACTGTAACGTCAGTTATTTGAGAAATTAAGTTATTTCTGAGTTATAGATTTAGTCAATTTTAGAAGAACAAGTGCAACAGTGTCTTGACATATGGAGAATTTTAGGCTAAGGTATAATGATTTTTTTAGTGTTGAATTATTGCATAGAGTTCCCATTGAATTTAAATTTATGAGATCAAGGTTCAGTTAACTGTTATAGTTGAAAATTTAACTGTTATTGTTAAAAATTTAACTTTAAATTTTGAGTAATGGGAAAGTTATTGTAATACCAAATTGTAAATTTATTTTATTCTATACAAGGACTTGTGTATTTCAGCTTACTGCTCAGTTCTCACCAAGACTTAGGCTTCATTTAGCTAGAAAAAGCAATTAGTGCCTTTTTTAGTTTATTATCAAACAAAATAAGCTTACAAACTTCTGAGGAAACTAGTGGTACCAAAATAATTCAAGAAAATTATAATATCCAGCGTCTCCTTAGTTATGTATATCATGTAGACATTGTAATCTAGGTTTGATGAGCTAAATTTGGAGACTCATAGCTATGCAGATTCCCCCACTGGCCAACGTTTGCAATAATCTGAGATAGCAAAACTATTTTGCAGTGTTCTCATCCATAGAAACTGGATATAGGAACGAGATATTTTGTAGATTGGTGTAAATAACTTGGACATTGTTCTTATTTCTTCCTCTTCAGCCTTCCATTCTGACTAGACTTCTATTTCTGTCAACTTGCAATCACATTTCACATTCAAGGGAATTTCTTCAGTCTCCTGTTAAAGATGTTACATAGAAACACTTTTACATTTACAGTACAACTTGTAAGCTGCAGAATTGCACACTTTCACTTTTCATGCTGTAATAAAACCCTCACAATTTGTTGACCAGTTTCTGCATACTTTGCTTGTTCTCATTCTCTCTCTCTTCACTCTTTAAATTCCTCTCTCATCTCACACACACACACACATTGATTTTTCCATTTCACATGGTTTTTTTTTAAAGCATCATTTCACACTTGAATTCATTACAACACCTTCAAAGGTGCTTTTTTCCATTACACATTTCACACTTGAATTCTCACACTTAAACACTTTTTCCTCTAGACACAGGGATTAAATACCTCACTCTTAACATTCTCACACTTGCTTCCCTGGACACATCAAAACACTAAACACACAACTTAAAACGTGTGTGTGTATGTTCAGTTTCTCCATAATCACAGATATTACGATCTTAGATTAGGGCATGAAATAGGTAAAGTAAATCTTTGGACGTAATATTTGCTTTATTACCTAAATTTAAGTGAATTCTATTGTTTTTTGTCATAAATTTTCAACAGTTCATGTTTTTTTAATGTGATTAACTTAGGAGGTTCATATTACCTTAATATTTGAGAAGGGAAGCCATTCTTTACACTGTGTGCAAAGTGAGAACTAGAGCAGTGTCTGCAATGATTAAAAGTTAACTTGTAAACCTGAACGATTTAAAGAAAATTATGGAATATTGCTCTTTATTCAGGACATAAGCTGAAGTACAGAAGCCTTCTTATATATATGTACTCTGTATGAACACAAAACTGGAAAAATGTATAAAAAGACTAAAGAATAAAGGACTCCTTGGGGTCAGCATTGCAGTGCCCCGAAGGAGGGAGAAAGAGAGAGAGAGAGAGAGAGAGCACCCTCAGCTGGAGGTAATGAAACCAGTCAGTTGCCAACTTTGAAGCCGACCCAAAGGGCTTAAGTTTTCTAAGCTGACAACAGCTGATTGCTGAGGTGGGAAAAAGTCTTGTATATGCTTCCCTCGTGCTTTCCAGTTTTCCAGTGCTTTTCCAGTCCATTTCAGATGTCAAAGAATGATGTTATTGTACAGAAAGTCCAAGGTGTGTGGGGTAATGTTACTTCTAAGGCATTCCTTGACTTATGATTATTCTTATGACTGTATTTGTACTTGAACTTCTTTGCCTGTAGTGTTTTATGAACTGGTGTACTGAGCCTGTATGTTTTGGCTGCCAGAATTTTGTATCAAACGAGTATAGTGGCCCCGAAAAATCCCTAGTCCATTTTTTTCTGTATGTAAGAAAATCTACGATTTTCAGACATTTTGTCAATCTGTTTTCTGTTTTCTCTAATATTTCTCGTAAGATTTTCTCCCACGTCTTGTTACAGAATTTTTGTTGCGTTGAATGTCGTAGAAAACGGGGAACATTAAGTAAAAGACTTGTGGCTGTGATGTGTGAATATGTTTTCAAATGTATTAGACATTGTACATTTGGGTTTGTATCTGTCAGAATTATTTCCTTAAAGCTGTGTGTACATTCACTTGTAAATATTCATGAATAGGGGTATTTGATCTGTCTTCAAAGATACTTGTAAATGAAATTGACTTTTTATTATGGATAACTGACTAAAATTACTTCGCATAGTGAGATGCAGAAGTGCTCTATATCCTTCTATTATTTTCTAAGAAAAGTTCCATTTTGGGGAAAAATTCAGGATTGTCATGTTTTACTTATAAGTCAGTTATTATTATTATTATAATGTGCTATTTCAAATACCATTTCCTGGCCAAGTTCCATTCAATTTGGCGATGCAATGTAGAAAAAATTCTAATTTGTAAAGCATCGTTTACCAAGTTTAGAGAATTTATTTTTATGGGCAGAATTTGTTATTTTTGCTGATTTTGAATTTGATTGTGTCAAATGCTGGTATTTTAAAAGTTTACATGAAAATTTTCCACAAGGTTGTATTTAAGTCAAGTATTCAATATCATTTATATCCTACCAGATGTCAGCACATCTAAAATAAGTCTATAAACACATTTTGAAAGTAAAAAGTTATCCTCTCGGTCAAGTTACCGACAAAACTGATAATTACATTACAGACACAACCATCATTCCAAAAGGGGGTACCAGCTTGGGGCTCAAACTTTCGCTTCTTAGCCTTGACACTTCATTCGTGTACCTGAAATAAAGAATGGATAAATACTGCTGGACGAGCAGTTTAGAATTCTGTGAGAAACCATGCAAAGTTCATAACATCGTCAGTTAATTAGACGAAATCGGTTTGTGTGTGTGTGTGTGTGTGGAGGACTTTATGGAAGCCTTTGTAAAAGGGTTAATGTGTAATAATCTGACTTTTGATATACTAGAAAGGTGATTATACACCTAATTATACCAAATACCTTACCATAAGGCATGCTGAGATTCTCAGGCCATGAGGGATAATAGATTAAAAACAAAGGTTTTCCTTGCCATTTAATTAGATGAGGAAACTGTCCTTAGGTTACCTTACTAATGTAAAGCTTAATGTATGCAGAAAGTATCCCGTGAACGGTTTAGTTAGGATTCAGATGAATCGTGCTATGGAGGATCAAGTTGTCATTTCCTTACAGAAACGGCAACGCTCTGTAATGCCAATTTCTGAAACATTTACGTCAGTTTGTAATGGTTAAGTGGCTTCAGGTACTGAAAGGTTTCCTCTGAAGGTTTGTAGACTATAAAAGTGTTGTACTGGTTTACTAAACCTTGTGTTTGCTCTTAGATCTGAAGAAGCATCTCCCTAATGTGTAGTGCCTGAGTAATGGTAATGTAGTACTGTTTTTTACTGATTTGTTGCTGGTAGAATATGTGATCTGAGACCTGATTTTGTTGCTTTGTGGATATTTAGATACATAACTGGTGCAACCTTTTTATTGCTCTGGAATGGGGTGGCAGGACTTACTGAGTCATGGAAAAAAATGCACGTTAAAAACGAAGAAGAAGGTACCGTGAGGAGGCAGTAGAATGTCAATTGATTTGACAGTAACCTTTCTAGATGTCAGAGGATTTGTGTACTGTAGAGGTTTTTCGAGTGTTGATACAGCAGTGTCATTTAGGAAGCCTACTGATATGTAGTTTAGGATTAAATAAGTCCTTTTTTATGGTGTTGGTTTGTGGTTTAATCCATTTGCTTGTGATGTCTTGGGATTCAGTGTTATTCCACAAGAGTCAAGTTTTGGAATAATTGAAGGATACAAGGTTTCCTGTTAATAGACCGATGCTGAGAGCAAATTTTGTTAATGTTAAGAGTTCTGCCTAAGTTTTTCAGTAGCAAATTTTTTGCCAGTCTAGCAGATTTATCTTGTACAGGAATTTTTGATAATGTCTAGCTTTACTAGGGTTTGCCAAGAGTTGTATCTTGGCTAAATTTTTGTGAACAGGAAAGCTTGATAATGTCTAGCTTTACTAGGGGTTTGCTAAGAGTTGTATCTTGGCTAAATTTTTGGTGAACAGGAAAGCTTGATAATGTCTAGCTTTGCTAGTTGGTTTGCTAAGAGTTGTAGCTTGGCTAAATTTTTGCTTAAGTTAAAGCTAAATTTTTGTCTAGCTTCTATGGTAGCTTGGGGGGTTTGCTAAGAATTTTGGCTAAATTTTGGTGTACAGGAAAGCTTGATAATGTCTAGCTTTGCTGGGGTTTGCTAAAGAGTTCTATCTTGGCTACAACTAAAATGTGGAATATTTTGCCCAGTGCTGTCAAAGTCTTCATTGAGTTTCTCCAGACGTTTAAGGAGCAAATCCGTTCCTGCTCTGTTGCTGACGTCTAATCCTGAATATCAGGTGTGTTGGTTTTATTTTCATTTCCCACATTTTCATTGATTCATCACCTTTACATATAACTTGACTCTCTCTGCAGGCTGATTTTCCTAATTTTGGAGCCCTGTTTTATTGTCTGTTGATTTTGTTCATGAGGGTTTTCAGGTGAATATTTAAAAAGAGAAACGAGATTGTAAAGGTACATCATGTTAAGATCTCTTGAAAACTGGTTTATAACAAAAGAGTATTACAGGTACTGATAGTATTGACAGAATTAGTCCAGGGTAGTGGTGCTGGACATCTAGGTACTGTTAAATGATAGCCTGTAACAATCTTGGACTGTTTTTTTGGTACACAAAGACAGAATCAGGATTCATTATAATTAGTATCATATGAATACATGATATCAAGTGTAAAGCACAGGATATGTTTGTTGTGTGTTTGAAACAAGTCCAGGATTCTGGGAAATGATATTGGTTCAAGATCAATTAGGATTCAGGAAGTCTGTGCTCTTGGTAGAATTTGGTTTAGGAAGTGTCTTAGTTGATAAAAGTTTTGGTTTGATTTAAGAAAGTGTTTTAGTCTTTGAAACCTTTACATTTTTGGGGAAGTTTGTTGTGACACTTTTGCTTGAAATAAGATCCTCCTTGTGTTATGCTTTCACTTTTAAGAAAGTCAGTCTCTGAAAATTATTCAGAGAAAGTCTGATTCTTCATGATAATCTGCTCTGAGAAAGTGTGCCTTTGATATTTTTTTCATTCAGGTGGTCTCTTGGTTTGTAATACATTTGGTTTTGGATTGCACACTAGTCTGTGACAGAATTTTATTTACAATGTCTGCGTGTTGCTTTTACCTTCATGTATTCTGTTAGTCTGCAGTTGTTTTGTCTTCAGGAAGTCTGTTAATTTTGATGGTTTTGCCTTCACAAAATCTTTTAACTTTGATGATAATGAGTTCAAGATGTCTGGGTTTGTGAGTTTTGCCTAAAAGTCTGTTATAATTTTTATTAGTAGGTCTGTTATTTTGTAATTTTTGTTAGCCTGTTAGCCTTCAGTTAGCTTGTATTTTTATACAGAAAGTCTTTGTAGTTTGGAATTTTTTGGGTGGCTAGAAAAATTTAGTAGTTTGTGATTTTCTGGGGGCAAGAAAGTCCCGTGATTTTCTCTGGGGTAAGAAAGTCTGTTGAAGTATGTTTTGGTTGTGATGTCTTATTTTGGGGTTTTTCAGTATGTTAGGTTGTTGCATTTTTCCCTGCCAAGAAGTATACATTCTGTGTGGGAGGTGGTTGTTAGAATGTCTATTAGTCTGAGAGTTCTCCTTAGGCGTGTCATGTTAGTTTGCTCAAAATGTCTTTATGTTTAGTGAACTCTATGCCCAGGAAGTTTTGCCCAAAAGTGGGTCATTTCAAAAGTGTTTTCTCTTTTCTGCCTGGAATGGGTGTCTGTTTGGGAGAGGTTTTGCCTGAAATTTGCGATCTTTGGAGGACACTTTTGCCCAAAAAGTGCTTAGTCTTTCATAGGAATTTTCACTAGATAGGTTGTTGTGCAGAAAAATGTGGTAATTGGGAGTTTTGATTTTGTCCATTCTCTTAGTTCTTGAAAGATTTTCTACCTAGGAAGTGTTAGTTTTGATTAGTTTGGGTGAGGCTCATTTTTATAGAAATGAGTTTATTTGGTAAATGAAACCTATTCACATGGAACAAGCACACCAAAGGGTTTGACTTAAAAATTCAAGCTTCCAAAGAATGTTGGTCTCACCTTCCCACCACAGACCCACAGTTTGCGGGCAGTAACTGATCATGATACAGAGCCAGTGATTTCTTCGTCCCTTGGGGGTGGCCAAACTGGCGGTCGTCTGAGGACTTTAGCTGGAGGGTGTCAGTTTTGGAGTTCTTTGCCTAAAGTGTTATAGGTTTTTTAGATTATTTCACTTTTACTAGAAAATGTGGATTTAGTATTGATTTTTAGTTTGTCTTGGGATATCAGTTTTATTGTTTTGCTGGTTCAAAGGGAGAGATTTTTTTTGACTTTGGAAATTTTTTGAAAATTTAGTATTTTTGACCTGAAAGTTTCTGGATGGGGAGAAATTTTTTGCCCAGGAAGTATCAGTTTATAGGCCTGCAAAGTTTTTCAGCCTCCCCTTCCAGAAGTTGATTTCAACAAGTTTTTGTTTTTAGGCCTGCAAAGTTTGTCAGTCTGGGAAATTTTGTTTTGCCCTGAAAGGGGAGTTTATAGGCCTACAAAGTTTGTCTGTTGGGGCCCATTTTTGATTTTTTCACCCATAGTTGAGAAAGGGTGTTTTAGGCCTGCAAAGTTTGTCAGTCTTGGGAGCCAGAGTTGATTTTGCCCAGAAAGTGGAGTTTTTAGGCCTGCAAAGATTGTCAGTCTGGGAATCAGAGTTGATTTTGCCCAGAAAGTGGCGTTCTTAGACCTGCAAAGTTTGTCAGCTGGGAGTCAGTTGATTTGCCCAGAAAGTGGAGACTGAATTCTTTACTTTACGTGAAGGTTTTCTGTTTTCTTTCATGAAAGTCTTTTTCTTTTATCTAGAGAATGTGATGTTTGTATAAAAGAAAGTCTCGATTGAGATCTTTGGCTACAATGCATGTCAGTTAGGGAGAGTTTTTTTACCAAGAAAGTGTTTTTTAGGCACAGAAGCTATCAGGTTTGGAGTGTTTTTTATCTAAAAGTACTGACATGCATAGAGTTTAGCATTCTCTCGAAAATTTTGGATATAAGGGATGACTACTTTGTCCAGAATAA